>NC_037683.1:33190591-33400550 GCF_003255815.1 Theropithecus gelada | reverse complement strand
AAAATATGGAGTTTATTAAGCATTAACTTACATGATCACAAGTTCCCACAGTAGGCTGTCTGCAAACTTGAGGAGAAGGAGTGCCAGTCTGAGTCTCAAAACTGAAGAACTTGGAGTCCAATGTTTGAGGGCAGGAAGCATTCAGAAGGGAGAAAGATGTAGGCTAGTCAGTCTCCCCTTTGCACATTTTTCTGCCTGCTTTAGATTCACTGGCAGCTGATTGGATTATGCCCATCAGATTAAGGGTGGGTCTGCCTTCCCCAGCCCACTGACTCAAATGTTAATCTCCTTTGGCAACACCCTCACAGACACACCCAGGACCAATACTTTGCATCCTTCAGTTCAATCAAGTTGACACTCGGCATTAACCATCACAGACGGAGTCTTGCTCTGTCGCCCAGGCTGGAGTGCACTGGCACGATCGCTGCTCACTGTAACTGCACTTCCGGATTCAAGCGATTCTCCTGCCTCAACCTCCCAAGTAGCTAATTTTTGTAATTTTAGTAGAGATGGGGTTTCATCATGCTGCCCAGGCTGGTCTTGAACGCCTGGCCTCAGGCGATCTGCCCACTTTGGCCTCCCAAAGTGCTGGGATTACAGGTGTGAACCACTGCACCTGGCCCAGGGCTCAAGCTTTGACTTCAGAAGTTTTAGTTCCGAGTTTTGTTTTTTTTCCTACCTTGAACAAGCCAGTAGACCTTTCCTGTGCTTCAGGTTTTTTCCTAGCATCAGCACGAAGATCCTTACCTCCTGGGAGCAGGGGGAGTGGTGGGAGTCAAAAGTGATGTGAGGTGTGTCTGGGTTTTATAATCTGAAGGGTGTTATGCTAGGGCTTGTTATTGCCAATAGATGGCGGAACCGTCTGGGGGTGGGATCCCAAGCCACCCCCACTTTGCGCCCTTTCCCCTCTGCCTTCCTTGCATGTCTGGTTTCTAGCTCTCTTATATCCTTATATATTAATCAGTTTATTTGCCAAATATTCACTGAGTGGCTGTACTATTGCTGCCCCAGTACTAGGTGCTGTGTTATGGTGGTGAGCAAGTCTTGTCTGGGGAGTTGTAGGGGTGTGTTTGTGTGTGTGTGTGTGTGTGTGTGTATGTGTTCGCGCCTGTGCATGTGTGCAGTAGGGAGAGCAGAGACAGGAATGAAGGACTCCTCTCCAACCCCAGCAATCTGTTGTCTTTTTTTTTTTTTTTTTTTTTGAGACAGAGTCTTGCTTTGTCACCCAGGCTGGAGTGCAGTGGCACCATCTCAGCTCACTGCAAGCTCCGCCTCCTGGGTTCATGCCATTCTCCTGCCTCAGCCTCCGAGTAGCTGGGACTACATGCACGCACCACCACGCCCGGCTAATTTTTTGTATTTTTAGTAGAGACGGGATTTCACCATGTTAGCCAGGATGGTCTTGATCTCCTGACCTCGTGATCCACCCGCCTCGGCCTCCCAAAGTGCTGGGATTACAGGCATGAGCCAGTGCGCCCGGCTTTTTTTTTTTTTTCCGAGACAGAGTTTCACTCTGTTGTCTAGGCTGGAGTTCAGTAACATGATCTTGGCTAACTTCTACCTCCTGGGTTCAAGCGATTCTCATGCCTCAGCCTCCGGAGTAACTGGGGTGGTGGGCATGTGCCACCATGCCCTGCTAATTTTTGTATTTTAAGTAGAGATGGGGTCTTACCATGTTGCCCAGGCTCGTCTCAAGCTCCTGGCCTCAAGTGATCCATCCACCTCGGCCTCCAAAAGTGCTGGGATTACAGGCATGAGCTACCACATATGGCTAATTTTTGTATTTTTAGTAGAGACAGGGTTTTGCCATGTTGGTCAAGCTGGTCTCGAGCTCCTGGCCTTATGTGGTCTGCCTGCCTCGGCCTCCCAAAGTGCTGGAATTATAGGCATGAGCCACCTCACCTGGCCATGAGGTCTTCTCCAGATCATTCTGCCTGTTTATTTGCAAAAAGGTGGTGACCCCTGGCTTTCAATGATAATTGTGTGTGTGAAGAACTGGCAGGTCATCAACTGTAATTTTTTTTTTTTTTAATTAAAAAATTAAGATGATCTTCAAAGGCACAGAATTAAAAACACCAGGAATGAGAATCACTAGGTTTCTCATTTAGTGCGGACACAATGGTTTGCTTCCTCTGATTTCTCCCCAGAGGCCCAGGGTATGGAGCAACCTCAGGCCAGCCTGCTCGGCTCTTCCTCATTTGGCCAGGGCGCTTGCTGAGTGTGAAGCCTTCTTCCAGGGCTCTTCATGTGAACAAACTGCACACAGCCCTCGATTTCATCACTGCCTGCAAGGGCTCAGGACCCTCCAAGCATGCCTTTCATCTGGGTAGTCTTTATTCTTTTATACCCTTCTGTCTGTCATCAGGATGTGGGCCTGATAACGTAGTTCAGAACACTCTAGAGGTTTCGTCAGATGCCACTTTAGCTTTCTGGTGAAGACTCAAAGAATATATGCCTGGCTGAGGCTGGCACATGTATCCTTGTGGCTATTTTGGTCATTGGCTTTTGGGGAAGTGTGCTCCCTGTAGGGGCCTCTCTGAAATCTCCATACTAAGGCATGGATGAGAAAAACAAAAACCTTCCCAGAGCAAGCTGAAGGGTGAGAAAGAAAGAATTTTTTTTTTTTTGAGACAGAGTCTCGCTAGGTTGCCCAGGCTGAAGTGCAGTGGCGTGATCTCGGCTCACTGCAAACTCTGCCTCCCTGGTTCAAACGATTCTCGTGCTTCAGGATTAGCTGGGATTACAGCCATGCACCACCACCCCTGGCTAATTTTTGTAGTTTTAGTAGAGATGGGGTTTTGCCATATTGGCCAGGCTGGTCTCGAACTCCTGACCTCAGGTGATCTGCCCACCTCGGCCTCCCAGAGTGCTGGGATTACAGGCGCAAGCCACTGCTCCTGGCCAGAATAACATTTTTATTCCCCCGAGTCCTATCCTTTTCTGTCTGCTCCATTTGCCCACGTACCTTTTGGTGGCTGTCATTAAAGGCAGAGGCTCTGCTTCTTTGGTTCATGAGTTATTTGCAGAAAACTTGCTTTGCCTCAGTTCTAGATTTGTTCAACATTGGGCCTTTGGCTGGAATTCCTATCTTCAGTCTTTCTCTTGCTACTGTCCCTCATACTGACCAATTTATTTAGGTTCCCCCAGCTCAGTGCTTGGAGTTCCCCCAGGACCTGCCTTGGACTCCATCCTGCTGGCCTTCCATAGGGTCCTCCAGTTCCAGAAGTGCTCTGCGGGCCTCAGTCCCTAGCCTGGACTTGCGTAGTGGGTTCATCCAAGATTCAGATGCTTACTATGGACCCAGATGCTGACCAGGCACCTGGAGGTTTGTTTGATCTGGTTGGTTCACACTGGGGGCAGCTTGTTCTTAGGATTCCTTTCCCTGAAACCCCAGAGGGCTTGATTCCCTACCCTTCACCCCCAACAGGTGTCCAGCATGCCTGTTGCCTGTGCTGAGGCAGTAAAACAATTCTTCAGTGCTATAAACTCAAGGGTTCACCTGTTGAAGGTCAGTGTGTTCAGAGATGTTTTTACAGCCAGTAAACATAGCACCCATTTACAGTGGAGCACATTGGGTTGTAAATTATTTCACCGATAGCACTAGCCCCTTATTGACAGAGAAATGGGGGAAATTACACAACCACTCTGCACGGTGAGAAAATGCAGTTCTGGTGATACCCATGGACTGCCTATATCATTCTACTGATGAATTATTTCTTTTCTTTTCCCACCCCCAGCCTGTTCTTTAACATTGGATTTTGGCTACAGACCCAAGCCACATCTGCTCAGTTGTTTTTTTTTTTTCTCCGCTGGTACGATGGCCTTTGAGAGGCATTCATTTTGCCTAAGCTGGCTATGAGATGGGTGTTTCCTAGATGTGAGACTCTATCATTGATAACTAGTGACCTTTGGGACTTAAAGGTATTTCAGGAATTGATGGGGACTACTCATGTGCTGTCTTCTGCTTTGGGATGACTTCTAGGAGCCCTGGCCACTGCTACCGTGGGCAAAGACTGGGTGTTCCTGCCCATGACTATGCAGAGGGAAAGCCCCAAATCACCTGCGAGCAAGCATATTCTGTTGCTTGGCGCCTTGTTCTTTATTCTATTTGCCCTTTAAGCTGGGCCCAGGAGACTGAAAACTTGGAGAAGGACTGGAAAATTACAGATCAGGGAACTGAGTGTCTGGTAGCTCCTGGGGAGTGGGGAGGCCATTGGATAGGAAGCCAGACACAGATTAGAAAACTAGAACTGCTATTGTCCAGCTAAGCTCACTCGAACACGTCACATCTCCCTGGGCCTCAGTTTCTTCATCTGTAAAATGGGCCTAACAGGGTCTACCTCATAAGGGAACAGTAAAATGAAAATGCCTGCAAAAGAGCCTGGCATGTCGTATCACAGACCACGCAGGCTCTGGGCAAGCCGTCCAGGGCCACTCAGCAGTTCCTCCCCCTCTCCTCATCCTGAGAAGGACTGATGGGACAGAAGACGACCCTGGACACTCTCTCAGGGTCCCAGTGCTTGTGAGGCTGGGCATGGTGTGACATGCCCTGGAGTGTGGGGCACTCACACATTGTGAATGGGCACCTGGCCAGCCAGCCTGCCACACTGTGCTTCAGTGGCTTAACAAGAGCCCTATCACAAATCTCCCCTGATCTTCCTCTGTTAGAGCTCTGACTTACCCATGGTTTCGGTTGAATTGACCTGGGGGTTCAGGGCAAAGCCAGACACAGAGGAATGGAGAGCCACTGGGCCACTGAGTGCACAGGTGCTGGCCCTTCCAACTCAATCAGTTTCACAACCCTGGCGGAAGGCGCCAGAGGCTTGTAAAAGACCAGGATGTTTCTATAGGCGTTTGCAGTAAAGGGCTTTCCCATTCCCAGACTTCAGTTCAAGACTGGTTTGGGTCTGGGAGTTTCTCACTTTCCCTAATTCCTGAACAAACAAAACAAATGCATTCGAGTTTCTGGCTGGATCCCCTCCACACACACAGTGGAAGAGAGAAACTATGATCCACAAGCACCTGCCATGTCATCCGTGACAGCGCACTGATCCTGACAGCGGCCCCCACCCCCAGGCTGGAGTGAACAACCCTCATGCAGAGGGAACCAAGGCGCATGGAAGTGGACTGACTCCCGAGGTCACGCAGTCAGGAGGTGGCAGCTGGCATCTGAACTGAGGACTTGAGCCCCCAAACCCTATACAACTTTACTGCTTCTGAGGCTATGAAGCAGAAAGATTGAAGCAGGGCCTGAGAAAAAGGCCAAGTGGATTAGTAAGGAGGCTGGGGAGGGGAGGAAAAGGGAAATATATAAATAAATGCACACAGTTATTGCCTCATCAAGGCAAATGAAGTTTGCTCATGTGGTGGAAAATTGTGAAACTTGGCTATGAAGGCTTTATGTTAGATAGATTGTGAGACCCACATGGTGAGAGTTCTCCCAGCACACCCTTTTCTCTCCCAGCCTCGAATCAGAGACCTAGTTGGTGGTTCGTGCTTTTCCGCCCAGCTTGATCAGATTTATTGAAACAACAGTTTTTCTTATTCAACCACCTCTTCTTGGAAGTTCCACAAACTTACACAAGCCATCCAGCCACAGGAGGCAAGGGGCAAAGTGAAACACTCTGTAATTTTAGTGCCTCCTTCAGCGCCTCTTTGTTGGGGGAGTTATTGCCATCTCCATTGCTCAAATGAGAACGCAAGCGCAGAGAGCTTATGATGTTTGTCCAAGGTCAAACAGCTGACAGTGGTGAAGCCGGACTTGGAGCTCAGCTCTGCCAGATTCTGGAATGCATCTCTTTCCATAGTCCTTGTCTGAGGCCTGCTGAAAAATATGGCGTTCCCATGTATTCTCCAATTCAATTGTCATGATAACCTTAGAAATTCAGGTATTATTGTTAGTGCCTCCATTTCACAGAGAGTAATTTCATCAAGGAGGTTAAATGCTTTGACTGAGACCTCACAGCTTTTGAGTGCACGGTAGAACTTGCACCTGAATTTCCTAGACTTGAACTTCCGATTTTTTTCATTATACTATATTTAAAGAGCAAAATCCCTCATCTTTCCATCTGCCCATCCATCCATCCATCCATCCATCCATCCATCTTTCCTTCCATCCATCCATCCACTCATTCATCCATCCATTCACCCACCCACCAACCCTATCATCTTTTCAGTGCCTACTTTGTAGCAGGTCCTATACTTGGTCTAGGTAGAGTAATATGGTCATGAAAACTTTCATTTGTCTCCAGAAGCCTGTAGCCTTTAAAAGAACAGATATCCAATTATAAGATATAATGCTGAAATAAGTGTGGCAGTAGAAATATGTAGATTGAGGGAGACTAGGTCTGCTCAGTTGGTTGGGAGAGGTGGTGATACTCTGCCCCTGCTTGTTGAGTACTTTGTTTTGAAAAGCATGTTTTGCATGTATTTTTCAAAATCTCCTAATTGAATGAGGCACCTGCCTCTGTGGCATCCTTGTGGGCAGTGGTTGAGCAGGAAGTCATCCTCTATGCGAATTAGGTTAATTTGGTGAAAATGAAATGAATAGCTCTGTAATCCGGGGTGATGGAAATCCCAGGGGGCACAAAGCTAAACTTGTGGCAGAAGCTGCTAATTGAATTGCGACCTTGGGTTCTAGCTGGTTACATAAACCATCTTCAGGTGAGAACTAACCAGAGCTTACCCAGCTGGCAGGGGCTGGGCTGCCTCTTCTCATTAGGATCCTGACTGCATTTCTGTAACTGCCCAGACTTGTTGAAAGGGCTCCTTTTCTTTTCTGGAGTTCGCATGTCCTAGGAGGTCCTTGGAGGACTCTGGGTGGACTTCAGTGACCTGTGAATCCTTTAAATTAGAAGCAAAATTCATGTACATATATATGTTTCCTGAAGGAAGGGCTATAGCTTTAATCAGTTTCTCAAGATAGTTCCTGAGTGAAATAATGTAAATAACGAGGGACGTGGTTTCTGGTTCCCACCCAAGTAGAGTTTTGATTCAGTAAGTCAGGAGTGAGACCGAGGGCTCTTGATTTTGTTTTTACATTTCCAGGGGATTCTAATGCTCAGTCAGTCTTGGGAATCATTGATTGAATTAGAACTCTACTCAAACTTTAATGAGCCTATGAAGCCCGTGGGGAACTAGTTAACATGCAGATTCTGATTTGGTGGGACAGAGATGGGGCTGAAGATTCTGTGTTTGTAACCAGCTCCCAGGTGATTCTGCTGGTGGGTGAACCACACTTTGAGTAGTAAGAACCTAAAGGCATGTTTGTGCTTGGGTCAGTCCCAGAGGATATTGGTTAGATTCAAGACATGTCTAATTCTTTTGTTTGGGATTGAGATTAAGCACTCAAGCCACTTCCATATGAGGAACACTATTAGAGGGAAGTTAAGAGATTTAGGGAATGTTGAGTACTTCACGGCCAAAAGTTCCATTTCCAGTCGCAGTATGGGTTGTGTAAAGAGTAAGTCTGAGGTTAGACAGATTTCAGTGTCAATACTGGCCCCAATATTGATCACTTATGTGTATTATTTGGAATGAATCAGCTATAAGTAACAGAAAGATTGACTAACAGTGGCTTAAACCAATAGTGGCTTATTTTTCATACATAACAATAAGTTATTCAGTAGTGTTGGAATTCTTGGGTCAACTGCCAATCACTGAGGACCAGGGCCATTTTGCTCTTCTGCTCCACATCTCTAGTATGTTGCTCTTGTAGGAGAAGAGAACACTGTCAGCATCTTAGGCAGGAAGAAGGAGATATTAATTAGAATAATATTGCCTAGCCATCCCTAGCTGCAAGGAATGTTGGAAAAGAATTATGAACATTTCCAACTTCTATTCTGGAAAGCAGCAAGAGAGAGAGAGATTTGAGAAATGCTGTTGGGTTACCTCATAATACTGTCTTCTACATCACATGATTGTAGGCAATTTGCTGAATCTTTTTGAGCATCAGTTTCTTCATTTGTAAAATGGGAGAATAGTTCCTTCTAGCAGAGGTTCTCAAAGTGTGGTATGTGGTTCCCAGACCAGCAGTAACAGAAACCTGAGTACCACCCCATACCTACTAAATCAGAAACTCTGAGGGTGGAGTCCAGCAATCTGTGTTTCAACAAGCCTTCTAAGCTATTCTGATGTGCATTCCAGTTTGAGAAACACTACCTTCAAGATTGCTGGGAAGTCTAAGATGATTGCTTAAGGCGTTCGACATTCAGAGAGTGCTCATAACACGTAGCCTGGGAGTCCATATCTCAGACTGAAACAGTGTTGGAGTCTTTTTTTTTTTTTTTTTGGAGATGGAGTCTCTGTCTGTCACCCAGGCTGGAATGCAGTGGTGCGATCTTAGCTCACTGCAGCATCTGCCTCCTGGGTTCCAGCAATTCTCCTGCCTCAGCCTCCTGAGTAGCTGGGATTACAGGTGCACACCACCACGCCTGGCTAATTTTTGTATTTTTAGTAGAGATGGGGTTTCACCATGTTGGTCAGGCGTGTCTCGAACTCCTGATCTCATGGTGGCTGGTCTTGGCCTCCCAAAGTGCTGGGATTACAGGCGTGAGCCACCGTGCTCGGCTAGAGGCAAGTCCCAGCTACTCCCCCCAAGTAGCTGGGACTACAGACACACTCCACCATACCCAGATAATTTTTGTACTTTTAGTAGAGGCAGGGTTTCACCAGGTTGCCCACGCTGGTCTCGAATGTTGGAGTCCATTTTCTGAGTCCTGACTTGGAATAAGAAGTTTAGAAATTATTCAGTAAAGAATTTCCAAGGTTTGTTCTGACTAATGTCCAATCTTCCAATCCCTAGGATCCTTTGGAGAGCTGCTCACTGCGGCCTCAACCTCCACCTGGGCTCCAGTGATCTTCCTGCCTCAGCCTTCTGAGGAGCTTGGACTACAGGCGTGTGCCACCATGCCCGGCTAATTACAATTTTTTGTTGTTGTAGATTGTAAACAATCTCACTATGTTGCCCAGGCTGATCTTAAACCCCTGAGCTCGAGCAGTCCTCTAGCATTGGCCTCCTAAAATGTTGGGATTACAGGCATGAGTCACCACACCTGGCCTTCTTTCATTGTTGAGGCAGCCAGCATTCAGTTTCAGAAATGATCCCTATCTCAGTATAATGGGAGAAGACAGTGTAGACAGACCATTGCTCTGCAGGGGCCAAGGGCCTTAAGGTGGCACATACACAGACCAGTGGGGGCCCAAGCAGGGTGGAAACCCCTCTGTTGGGGCAACCAAGGAGGCTTTTACTGCATGGAAGCTTGAGTACTGAGCCGTTCAAGTGGAGCTCCTGCTAGCAAATTCCCTCCTGGATCTTTGGAATCCAGGCCAGATAGAATGATGATGATGGTTAAGTGTATGAATCACTGAGTCTGGCCAGGTCCTGCTTAAGTGCTAACTTATTTCATCTCATAGAATCTTCACATCAAACCTAGGAGAAAGATAACTATTATCATCTCTAATTTACAAAAGTGGGAACTGAGCTACCAAATGGCTAAGTGGTTTGCCTAAGAACACACAGTACTGGGCAGATGGAGGAACCAGGGGACTTAGAAAGGCCTTGCCAAGAAGATGACAGTTGGACTGGCCTGGAGGGACTGGCCTGGAGAGGAAAAACATATATACAGTGTGGCCACAGGCAAGCCTGAGCACGTAGATGATGCTCACCTCTCCCTGTGGCCAAGCGCAGGCTGTGGGCAGGTGGTGAGGAATAGGTGGGAGATGCCTGTCCCAGGGAGGACAGGCCAGTCCTAGAAGGGCCTTGTGTGTCCTGAGCCAAGAAGCTTGACTTTTGCCTCCTAAAACAGACGTTGACTCAGTCAGGAGAGCTTGAGAAATCTGTCTCCAGGAGGCTGTGGGAGGTAGATTTGCCTTGATTGGCCTGGTCTCCCTTCTGCCCTCCGGGTCTGACTTTCCCCCTTGATCTTCTCTTAACAGTGGGTAGTTGTGACTCTCCTAGGGTTCTGGGTGGCCAAGGAGGCCCATCTCACCAGACCTGACCCTGAGAAACTTGACCAGCAAGGCTTTCAAATCTGGTGCGTGATTGCTACTACGACAAGAGTTCCCTCCCCAGCAGGGCCTGCAGCTGCTCTGTCCTCCTGGATGGAGAATCTGACTCCAACTCAGCTTCCCAAACCACACACAATTCCAAGATGAGACTGGTCTTCCTCTGGGGGACCAGGGAGAAGCGTGGTAATTTAGACTCTCAAAGACTCTTCCTAAAAAGCTGGGCTGTTAAGGAATCCACTCCAAGTGCAGGCAGCTGGTGGAATAGAGAGAACTAAGGTTTTGACATCAGATGAACTAGAATTTGAATACTGGTTTAGTCCTGTCTAGCTGTAGGGATTTGAAGGAAAATACAGTTTTTCTTTCAGAAAACCAGGACAATAATATTATACTAGATTTGTGAGGTTAAAGATATAGAAAGTATAGATAACTAGGAGTTGTTGGGAGATTGGAGCTTCTGTTCTTTGTTTTGCATTATTATTCTCAGCAGAGCCACTTACAGGGTGTCTGAAGAAGCATCGCTTTCCTTGGCCCCGGAATGTGAGTAGAGTTTATTAGGGTCCCCCTGGCTTTTGGGTCCACCCAGTTTCTTCTGCAGACAAATGTTTGGACTGAACTTCACCCTCTGTACAATGAGGAAGCCTGTTTTAAAGGCCTCACTTGTCAAAAAAACAGCCATAAAACAGACTTAATGAGACTTCTGGATGCAGTCAGGGCCGTGTGATTGGCTGCTCCAGGACAGGCAAGGCTGGAATTCAGGGTCTGAACGTACTGGTCGGCTGCGCTCCAGCTCTGGTCTGTCCTGGTGGTGTTCCGTGTGCTCTGTCCGCCTCTCCTTTAACTTCCCTGATAAAATGCTTACTTGGATATTGTTCTGAGATGATTGATTGTTAAATGCCCTGCAAATACAAAACTAGGCTGCTAAGTCACACTCGAGAGAAGTCCAGGAAATCCTCTAGTTGAATGTTACAGCCGGCTTCTTCTGAATAGAGGCACAGCAGCAGATTCCACCTAGCCAACCCGTTTGCTTTTTAAGTCGGGAGACCGAGGCCCTGAAAGGGAAAGGCACTTGTATATTATGTATATTTTATTGCAACTTAAAAAAAGAGAGAGAGAGAGAGAAAGAGAGATGACTAGACAAGGCCCTCATAGACCAGAAGGATGGCAGACTCACTGGATTCATGCTGATGGGGGGCCTGTGTAAGCTCTTTTCTACCTTTCCTGCTCCTTCCCCTTTTATTCCCCACAGATAGCAGTTTGTCCTGCTAGTACCAAATGTGGATGATGGCATATTCTTTCCCTTTTACAGAAATATTAAATCCCCCCAGGTCACACAGCTGTGTCGTCTGGGTGGTGGCTGAACCAGGATTCCACCTCAGGTATGTCTGATGGCCATCACGATGCCATTGTAAAGCTGAGCTCATTGACTAGTGCTTAGGAAGTGGAGGGCCTTGTATTCTAGATTCCAACCTTCGCCTACAACAAAGGAAACTGCTGGTATTTTCCCATTGCTAGTGACCTCTGCTTTCTTGTGATCAACAAGTAAGCAAGTCAAGTCCATTTGTTAAGCTCTGTGACCTTTTTCATTGTTAGGAAAATTTGCACTTCAAAGTGAGGGAGTTTTGGGGGATGCCTGGCCTCTTTGGGACTGAGAGGGTGAGGATGGCTGTTTTCTTGTTCAATTGGCAGCCCTGGGTTAAATTTCTAATTTTCTTCCTCACCCATTTGCTCCCTGTTTCCTATAAGCTTAGCCCTTTTCCTGGCACATAGTAGGTGTTCAATAAATATTTGCCGAATGATGAATAAACTGCTTTGTGTGAACACATTAATTCCTCATTCAGATGTTAGCTCCTGCTTCTCAGGGATGGGGCCTTCTCTGTCCTTCCAGCCTGCAGGGTTTAGGACAGTGCCCTGGCTAGAGAAGGCATTCTGTGTGTACATACTGGAAGAGTGCATACATGGATAGCTTTTTAGGCTGCTGGTGCTGAATCACCCAGCTGAACTTGAACCATATACAAATTTGGGACCTGCTTTTGGAAACGTTCTCATCTTTGTACATTTATAAAGGTGTTCGTGTATTTCTGACCTTGCAGCCACCGGACCTCGGCAGCAGTCATTGTTAGCTATAATGAACTCAGCTCTCTGAGAGCATCCCACAGGGCTCATGATCTCGCTGGAGGAACACTGGAAACCAGGGGAGGTCTGGGAGGCAATGCATTGTCAGGCAGATGGGCCCTCAGTCAGGAGGAAATGCAGGCAGTGCCTATAGGGTAGTGCCTACCACACAATGCTCGCCCCCTGAACGTGTTGTGCTAATATTAATGAAAATTAGTTAGAAAGAATTGAATTCCGTTGTGAGAATGGGAGATCATCACCCCTCCTCTAAACTCTTAGCAAGTGTAACATCAGCAATATTTTTTTTTTCCATGTAATAAGTCAGAGGTAGTCTAGTCCAGGGTTGGCATGTGACATAGTGTTGGAGCCCCAGGTTCCTCCTGCGTTGTTATTCTCAGGGTCACCTCATGGTCCAAGGTGTCTGTTGCAGCTCCAGTCATTAAATCTGTATTCCAGAAAGCAAGAAGAAGGAAAGGCAGAGATAAGTGAGAGCGTACTTGAGGCACATTCCCTGGAAATTGTATACAACTTTTCCAAGTCTATTCCATTGGTCAGAACTTCATTGACTGGCCAAACATAGCAGCAAGGAAAGCTGTAATATATTCAGGGTGGCTAAGTACTCAGCAAATATCATGGAGTTCTTTTGAGAGAGAACGAGAGAACCAATACTGGAGGGCAATTAGAGTCAGTAGCACAAACCTGAGCTTCTCTCTCCTCTGTTCCACCCTGTCAAACCTCTGGGCCCAAGAAGCTAAGTAGTATCCTCAATGTGGTTTTAAGACACCTGAGACTCAGAGGAGTGAATGGCTTGCCCCAGGTCACATAGTTGGGTATTGAAGGAGCTGAGAACTGAATCCACATTTGCCTGGAATATGAAACCTGAGTTATTTGTGTGACTTGCTTTTTGATAGAAGTGATGTTTTCCTATGAGCAGGGAGGGCAGCTCTACCTGTTTGTGAGCTACGTTAGAGTCCTCATAACTTAAGAAAATGGTCATGCAGTTGTGTGCTCATGCCACCAATGTTTCTTTACGTGCCCGCAATGTTTCATTTATCCTTCTCCCACTTGGCAATCTGGTAGCATCCCAACACCGCTTTTCTTCTTCATCTCTGTATTTCCTGCATTCCTGCAGGGTCCAGCACAGAGCAGATGCCCCATGCATTGTTGTTGAGTGAATTCATTAATTAATCAAGCGCAATCACAGCACCATTTGATACCCTGGGCATTCTCAGGACTCAGGACTACGTGTCCCGAAGAACCAGACCATTCTACATGCATCAGACACACAGAGACCTCAGAAACCCAGTCCCTCCTGTGCCATCTAGGTTCTTGTCCAGTCTCGCTGTGCCAGGTACCCAGTTGGGTCCAGGGAATCCAGGAAGGGAAAGAGGTGCTACCTGCACTTTGCTAAGGGGGTCATAATTCCAGCTGACCCGCAAAATAGCCTTTTATAGGAAGTGGTAGTCCCACTTTCCTGGTGGGGAGACCGGGACTCAGAGTAGAAATGATTTTTCAAAGGTCTTCCAGCTAATAAGGGGTGGAGCCAGGAAGCCTGTTGGATCCCAAATCTTTCATCCGTCATGCATCATTCACTTATTCCCTTTTCTTTCCTTTTTTTTTTTTTTTTTTGAGACGGAGTCTCACTCATCACCCAGGCTGGAGTGCAGTGGTTTGATCTCAGCTCACTGCAAGCTCCACCTCCTGGGTTCACACCATTCTCCTGCCTCAGCCTCCCGAGTAGCTGGGACTACAGGTGCCCGCCACCATGCCCGGCTAATTTTTTTTGTGTGTGTATTTTTAGTAGAGACGGGGTTTCACCATGTTAGCCAGGATGGTCTTGATCTCCTGACCTCGTGATCCGCCCGTCTCGGCCTCCCAAAGTGCTGGGATTACAGGCATGAGCCACTGCGCCTGACCCACTTATCCCCTTTTCAAATCCTTACAGATTTGACAAGCCAATCATGCAAACAGGTGCTTAGCGTCACCCATAGCAGCAAAGACCTGGGAGCTGGATAAATGACAGTTAGAAAACCTGGTTTGCCCTGGTCACATATTACCCAGGCACTCCTTTTTGATTCCTGCCTCCCAATGTCAACACACACACACACACACACACACACACATTTTTCTTCAGCTTCCAGGCTTTCTGCTTTTATTTTCCCAGCAAACTCAATCATCCCTTGCAGTGAAGTTAATGGGACTTTTACCCTATCCCTTCAGTGCCTCCGTCCCCTAGCACCTTTCCTTTTGGCAAACCTTCCCTGGTAGCCAAGGGCTGTGTGAAGGGAAGGCACCCCCAGGCTAAGGTGCACATGGGAGGCTGTGCCGTGAGTCAGCCTGGCTGGGAAGGGAGCCTCAGGCTTCCCAGGTTACAGGGGCCTCCAGCTCCTGAGGGTGATGAATCTCCTGGCTCACTTCAGCACACACATCAGGGGCAGCCTTCAAGTCTCGGGGCTGCCCTGCATTGTTGCAGGGGGCTTTTCCATTAGTCTTTTATTGCCTCAGTCCCAGAAGGGCGGCACATAGTGGGAACTCCTTTCACAGCCAGGGAGAGGAGGGCCTGCCAGTTTAAAGGAAGGATCTGGATTCAGAAAGCCAGCAAATGCCAGAGGAGGCTTTGGTCTCCTCCAGGCCTGCATAGCTCATCCGTTTACGTTTTCAGAAAGCCCTTCATGGCCAGATCCTTTCCTACCCGCACCGCGCCCTCCTGCTCTCCTGCTGAGTTGGGAGGCTGCTGGCTTTCTTTTTGTTCTTGGAACCCCCATGCTTGCTCAAGTCCTAGGGCCTGTGCTCCAGGCGGTGCCTGCCTGGAAATCTCTTCTCCTATCTTCATGTGACTGGCTCCTTGTCACCCAGATCTCGGCTTAATGACCTTTTATCAAAGGTCTTTCCAGGACCCTCAGCAGAGTAGCTACCAGGGTCCTCTCCATCGTAACGTGTTTTTTTTTGTTTTGTTTTTTTGTTTTTTTTTTTTTGAGATGGAGTCTCTCTCTGTTGCCCAGGTTGGAGTGCAATGGCGCAATCTCGGCTTACTGCAATCTCCGCCTCCCGGGTTCAAGCGATTCTCCTGCCTCAGGCTCCTGAGTAGCTGGGACTACAGGTGCCCACCACCACACCCGGCTAATGTTTGTATTTTTAGTAGAGATGGGGTTTCACCATGTTGATCTGGGTGGTCTCGAACTCCTGACTTCATGATCCGCCCGCCTTGGCCTCCCAAAGTGCTGGGATTACAGACATGAGCCACCACACCTGGTCACGTGTATCTCTTTTATGCATTTTAAAAATTGTCTGCCTCCTCCCCTTAGTAGAAATCTTATGAGCACAAAGACCCCTCATGAAGATAGGATGCTTAGAATCGTGGTTCAGAGCAGGAGTCAGCTGACTTTTCCTGCAAAGGACTAGAGAGTATCTATTTGAGGCCTTGAGAGCCTAAAGGAGCTCTGTTGCAACCACTCAACTCTGCCACTGTTGTGTGAAAGCAGCCTCAAAGTAAACAAATGGCTGTGGTCATGCACCAATAAAACTTTAATTAGGGCAGGCGCAGTGGCTCAGGCCTGTAATGCCAGCACTTTGGGAGGCCAAGGTGGGCGGATCACCTCAGGTCAGGAGTTCAAGACCAGCCTGGTGAACATGGTGAAACCTCGTTCCTACTAAAAATATAAATTTAGTAGGGTGTGGTGGTGGGCGCCTGTAATCCCAGCTTCTCCGGAGGCTGAGGCAGGAGAATCACTTGAATCCAGGAGGTGAAAGTTGCAGTGAGCTGATGTCACACCACTGCACTCCAGCCTGGGGTACAAGAGCGAAACTCCATCTCAAAATAAATAAATAAAAATAGGAAAATAAAACTTTATTTATAAAAACAGATGGCCTATAGGCTGTAGTTTGCAGATCCCTAGTTCAGAGCATTGATTGGTTCTGGAGAAGAAAAGCTGAATTCTACCTCTGCTCCTCTTTATCTTGGAGTCTTGAGCAAGTTTCTTACCTTCTCTGTGGCTCAGTTTCCCCAGCTCACCTAAACATTGGAGATAATAACACAACTGATCTCATCGATTGTATTGTTGTGAGTGTCATTTACACATCTGGCTTATTAGTCGCTCAAATCTTCAGCATATTATGTGGCTCCTGCCCAGAGTAGGGACTCGACATATGTATTTGTTGACAAATGAATGGCTGAGCACCTACTGGGACCCAAGCCTTGTGCTGGGCTCTGGGGAGATATTGATGAACCAGAACCGGTTGGGGTCACTGCATTCAAGGTGGTCAGAGTTTCAGGGTTACGGTCAAAATGGTTTTTACACCAGGGGCAGCAAAAGCCACATCCCAAGGGCAGGTGATATCGATGAGGCCGGGAGGGAGTGATGAGGCAGTGGAAAAATGAAGTGTGTATATCCCCTCTAAATTGTAACCGTGGGTCAATGCAGAACCAACTTGCAGGCATCCTGATTATCCAAAGAAGCTGGAAATCTGCACTTTTAGGTGCAGTGTCTCATTTTTTACAAGTAACTGACTTTATAAACAAAAAGAAACCAAACCAAAACGGCCCTGGATGGGCTCAGTGGACACAACTGCAGCAATTGCAGGTTAAATTCAGTCATCTCTTTTTTTTTTTTTTTTTTTTTTGGAGAAGGAGTCTCACTCTTGTCGCCCAGGCTGCTGGATTGCAGTGGTATGATCTTGGCTGACTGCAACCTTGCAACCTCCACCTTCCAGGTTCAAGCGATTCTCCTGCCTAAGCCTCCCGAGTAGCTGGGATTACAGGTGCCTGCCACCACGCCCAGCAAATTTTTGTATGTTTAGTAGAGACGGGGTTTTACTGTGTTGTCCAGGCTGGTGTCGTACTCCCGATCTCAGGATCTCAGGTGATCTACCTCTCTCGGCCTCCCAAAGTGCTGGGATTACAGGTGTAGGCCACCACATCCAGCCCCGTTATCTCCTTTTCACAACCTTATTTTATGAATAAAGAAACTGGGGCTCAGGAGGGCCACATGACTTGCCCACAGGCACACAGCCAGCATGTAGAGGATCCGGGGGTTTGAACCCAGGTTCATGTGATTCCCTAAACGTGGACTCTATGCCAGTTGCCTCAATTGCCATTAAATGAAGAGGAAAGAGGTGGCCAGGAAGGGAAGGTATATTTTGGTGTCTCAGAGCTCAGCATTTCTCACAATATCACTCTTAGCCTATTTTCCAGCTTTGAGGGTTGGCTGCAGGATAGTCACCTTCAGAGCGTTCACCTCCAAGGCAGTGCCTGCCCGGACAGGACCTGGCCCCTGACCCTTTCCACACTCATCTTTGGGTTTTCCTCCAGCTTTGCCTTCTCCAGCTCATCTGTATGGTGTTTTCTACAGTCTTGGCATTAGTGTCCAGCTTCCTTCAGTAGAAGAGCGTGAGCCTTGAGGGTCCTTTCACCTGTCATGGCCCTAGATGGCCCATGAGAGGGAGGGTGCAGGGAGACTTGAAGATGTGACTTTCTCCCACAGTGGGGTCTGGTGGGGAGGACACTGTTTTTGGAATGAGGGAGACCTGGATTAGAACCCTGACACTGTAGCCACTCACCAGCTGGGTGACCTTGGAGCAGTTCCTTCACCTCCCTGAGCCTCAGTTACCTAGTGTTTCAAGCAGGTGCAAGAGCCTGCTCCTTGCAGAAATGTTCAGAGATAATGTACTAATGTACGTACCCACCTGGCACAAGGCTGGAATGCCATGGACACTCCCACATGGCAGTTCTGTTCTTTTTGTCCCCCTCCTCCCCTCTGCCTGTCCTCTTCTGCTCCTGGCCCTGCTGGCCCCTGCTGTGGCTCTCTTGCCTCAGTACTGAGAGAAGATTGTGGAACCTGGGTGGGTCTCTGCCCCTGCATCCCCTCTCCCCAGTGCCAAGGCTACAAGAGGAGGGTGTGGGCATAAATTACACCCATCTGTTCCCTCCCTGCTGAGGGAGGGCAGGAGGGAAACACATGGGCCTTAGTGGGTGTTGTACTTTCCATGTGCAGCCGCCAGGAACAATGGAAGGGAAGAATGTGAGCTCGGTGAGGAGTCCACCACACCCTGCCTTCCAGTCCCCTTCCCCCTTTCAGGGATTGTAGGAACCAGCTTCTTTGAGGCCCCTGCTTCTAAGGGAACAGAACTCACCCTTGTTGCCAACCCAGAAGTCCTCACGGTTGGCCATGTGCATCTTCTAGTTTATCGTTGATTACTAACATTGTTCATTCATTTATTCATTCTACAAATGTTTACTGAGCATGTACTCTGGGCCATCCAATGCATGGGCTAAAATTTGAAGTGAGTTTCTTTCCTTTGAAAAAACACCGTTTAGCAGGAGAGATCACATGGGAAGCAGTAAAATTTGGATGCTGTAGCAGAGGTGCATGTGCTGGGCAGTACAAATACAGATGAGGGAAGACTTCCTGGGGTGGTCCTTTGATTCCCGTAAGAGTTATCCTGGATAAAGGGAGGGTGCATATCAGGCAAAGAATGCGTGGAGTGTTTGGAGGCACAGTGTGCGGAGCTTGCAGGAGGCAGTGTGCAGTGAGGTGGGGGGATTCCTACCTTGTTTGATTCCTGCTTTTCTGCTGGATCATCCCCATCAACGTTTACCCGAACTCAGGTCTCTCATCTTCCAGCAAACCCTCACTCCACCTCACGTCTCACTCCAGCTCCTGACTCATCAATTTCCCTCCCAGCCAAATTTTTCAAATAAATGTTCTGTGCTATGTGCGTCGTCTCCATTTCCCTCCCCCTCCAATCATGCCCCAATCCACCTCTACCTTTGCTGCTTCACAAGGTCATCATGACCTCCACATTCCATAGCCCATTGGTATTTCCTAGTTGTTTGGTTAGATTTTCTAGTGGCACTGATAATGGTAGAACATTCTGTCCTGCTGGACTCTCCCTCTTCTCATGCATAGAGACCCCATGGACTCATGGTTTTCCTCCTGGAGAGCCTGGGCTGCTCTTTCTCAGCCTCCTTTACTTGTTTTCACCTTTAGCTACCAGATCTTTATACACTGGGGTTCATGAAGGTTGGAGTTTATTTTATCTGCCAGCTTTCTTTTTACTTTATCTCTTTGACTCCCATTGCCTGTTTGACTCCCATACTTCAATTACCTTCTCTGAGCTGATAGCTCCCACAGCTATTTCTTTCTGCAAAGATCACTAGTTTCAGACCAGTAGAAATAGGAGCTTAGCTAACATTTCCATTTGAATACTGCACTTACTTCCCAAACTCAGCCACTGAGTTCATTACCCTCCCGCAGTCCTGGTACTCTCCAGGGAGCGGCTCCATCTCATGCCCAGCAGCGGCGGTCAGAAACCTGGGGGTCATCCTTGGCCACCCTCCCCACCATCCCTCCACATCTTGGTACTGTAAGTTCTGCATCCCGGGAAACATCTCAGCCTAGGCACACTGGGTTGGTTAGTCACTCTACTAAAATCCAAAGGCTAAACCCCAAATCTCTTCCATGACTTACAAGGCTCTGGGTGATCTGACCTCTGACCTGCCTCATCGTGCACCCCTCTCCTTGCTCCTGGGTCCTAGACTGTGCTCCTGCACCACCCAGAGCATCTGTGCATGTCATTGTTCCCTGTGTTGAGACCATTCTTCCTCCCCTTCTTCTTAACTCCCTCACCCTTCAGATATCAGATTAAACATCCCACTCTTTTCTCAGAAAAATCCATTCTTTTTTTTTCTTTTTTTTTGAGATGGAGTCTGGCTCTGTCACCCAGGCTAGAGTGCAGTGGTGTAATCTCGGATCACTGGAACTTCCGCCTGCTGGGTTCAAGCGATTCTCCTGCCTTAGCCTCCCTAGTAGCTGGGATTATAGGTGTGCGCCACCATGCCTGGCTAATTTTTGTAGTTTTAGTAGAGACTGGGTTTCTCCATGTTGGCCAGGCTGGTCTCAAACTCCTCACCTCAAGTGATCCACCCACCTCGGCCTCCCAAAGTGCTGGGATTATGGGTGTGAGCCACCGCACCTGGCCAGAAAAATCCATTCTTGACATCGCCAGAGAAGGTAATGTGACCCCCATTACACACGCTCTCAGTATTACCCCTCCTTCAGCTCTGTAGCTGTTGCAGTCGCATGATTAGTCAGTGTTGGTCTCCTCATGGAGAATGTAACTTGAACACTAACTGGGACCATGTTTATCTTATTTTCCGCTGGAGTCTCTGGCCTTCACCTAGAGGGTGGGATGTAGTCAGTGTGCAATGAGCAAGCTGCTTGAGTGCACCTAAAAACAGAGGCTTTGGCCACAGGGCAGCATAGCCAGATGTGTGTTCTAGAGAGAACGTTTTGGTGGCTCTGTGGAGGGTGGATGACAGAACCTCTGCCTGTGGAGGGAGGGCTGGTTAGGCATTTTAGGTGAGAGAGGATGGTGGTATGGATTGGGAAATCAACCAATGTTTCTGAGGATGTCGCCATATCCCTATGAGGTAGACTCTTCACAGTGTGGAGACCGACTTCACAGGGGCACTCATGAAGCTGGAAGAGGTGAAGGTATGTCCCAGGTTTGGGGCTTGGGGGCCTGGGTATCTGGGTGGAGACTCCCATGGTTAACCATGATAAATTCTGCCTTAACTATGGCAAATATAAACCAGTCAGTGTGACTGTCGTGATGTCTTGAATATCTGGTCCCTCATATTTTTGTTAAAACTACATTTTCTGGGCCTGGTGTGGTAGCTCATGCCTGTAATCCCAGCACTTTGGGAGGCTGAAGCGGGGAGGATCACTTGAGGCCAGGAGTTTGAGACCAGCCTGGCCAATATAGTGAAACCCTGTCTCTACTTAAAATACAAAAAAATTAGCTGGGCCTGGTAGCAGCTACTTGGGAGGCTGAAGCACAAGAATCCCTTGAACCTGGGAGGCAGAGGTTGCAGTGAACCAAGACCACGCCACTGCACTCCAGTCTGGGTGACAGAGCAAGAAGCTGTTTCAAAAAAAACAAAAACAAAAACAACAAAAAAACAAAACCCGGCACAAAAACACATTTTATGGCATCCTCCTTGGATTCATTTTATCACCTTCCCCCACAAGCCCCCTTCTCGACCCCCAAGTCCTGGCAGAAAAGAGCAGGACCCACAGCGAGTTAAGGAGAGTGGTACATTTTTTTTTTTGAGACAGAGTCTCACTCTGTCACGAGGCTGGAGTGCAGTGGTGAGATCGAGGCTCACTGCAACTTCCGACTTCCTGGTTCCACTGATTCTCCTGCCTCAGCCTCCCAAGAAGCTGGGATTACAGGCAGGCACCACCAAGCCCAGCTAATTTTTGTAGTTTTAGTAGAGACGGGGTTTCACCATGTTAGCCAGGATGGTCTCGATCTCCTGGCCTCAGGCGATCCAGCTGCCTCGGCCTCCCAAAGTGTTGGGATTACAGGCGTTGAGCCACCGTGCCCGGCCGGAGAGGGATACATTTTTAAGACTCACATGGAGTGCTGTTGCACAGGAAAATGAACATGACCTGTCTAGGGTTAGGATGTCTGGGTTCCCCCTCAGCATGGTGTCTCGCCAGCTCTGTGACCTTGGGCAAGTTCCTGTCCCTCTCTGGGCTTCCCCACCCCCACTTCTACAAGAAGTTGAAATTATGCAGTGGTTCTCAATCCTGGCTGCATTTTAGAATTGACTGAGGAAATTTAAAAACTACAAATGATCAGACCCTGTTCCCTAGAGACTCAGATTACATTGACTTTTTTTTTTTTTTTTTTTTTTTAACTTTTCAGGTAATTCTTAAAAGCAGTGAGGTTAAGAACTATCCAATCACATGATCTTGGACACTATTCAGCTTGGTTAGTCTAACCTAAGAATAGCCCCATTTGGACCCCAAGGGCCCCCTGGTGAGACCTCTCTTCCATCTCTGCACTCTAAGTCACCTGCACATGCCTCGTGGTCCTGGACTTGAACTCGGGCTCTAGTGTAGCAGCAGAGGCAGTCTTCTGCTGAGGCTAAGCAGCAGAAATGCAAAGTCTGTTGAGAGAGGGGGGTGGGTAGGAGCTGTGTGAGGAGGAACAGATTGAAGCTATTAACATTTGATCAGTTTGGTATTGTTCTTCTGGAGACCACAGCTTATGCGGCTGCTTAATAAATGTCTGGTCAGGATCCAATCCAGAGCCGCCAAATGGGTGTTGCTATGGTTTCCGAGGAGTTTGTTTCCCACACAAGTTACTGCTTCCCACCCCGAACTGTGAAACACCAGAGACTTCCCTCTGCTCCTTAACTCTGTCCCTTCCTTGAGGAGCCTGTGGTGAGAGAACATCTGCCTGGGCCTGGGGACACACACTGGTCTCGTGTGACTGGCCATCAGTGGCACCTGCCTGTGCCAGCTCCCTGAAGCAGGCCTTGTGCCTTCCCTCTCCGTGTACTTTCAGGTGGACCCATCGCTCATCTCAACCTCCCAGGTTTCAGGGTCTCTGCATCTGACCCTGTCGTCCTTCACTGGAGAGGAGGGGTGGTCAGAGGCTAGGCTGGCAGACAGTGTGTTTGTGTGTGTGTGAGAGTGTGTGCTTGTCAACATGAGCCAGTGTGGGGATTCTTGCGACTCAACACGTGAAGATAAACGTGTGAATGCGTATGGGTGAGTGTGTGTCGGTGCTGGTGTGTACTTGTGGGTGTGCGGAGTATGGCTCTGTGTTTGTTCGCGTGTATGTTTGAGGATGTATGTGTGGATGGCAAGAACTGGGAATGAGCACTGGGCAATGCTGCTAAATCTGAAAATGTATTATGACAGATTTACAATAAAGGAACACTTACAAAGTCCAACATAAAAACACCCATGTAAATGCCATCCAGCCTAAGAGATAAAATGTTACCAAATATAGCTGAAACTTTCCCTGCGGTTCTTTCCTGATTGTATCTCCCTTTTCCTCCCAGGGTTAATCCTGTTGTGAATTTGTGAATTATCTTTCCCAGAATGATACACTCTGTTTCAATAAGTAAGCTTCTTCCAGTGTTGAATCTTCCTGTAAAACATAGTCAATGAAGTGTGAGTATGGTGTGTGTGTGCGCAAGCCCATATGTTGGGTGTCTGTGAGTTGTTGGGGAAGATTGGAGAAAAAGAATTTGAAAGTGCGCTCAGCATGCAGTGGCATCTTCTAGACGTGTGACTGACGGGAAACTTCCTAACCTCTCTGAGCCTGTTTTTCATCTATAAAATGAATGAGATGAGGATGAAATGATCTAAGATGTGTGAAAAGAAATGGCACATGGTTGGAACTCAACCAGCTCTGATTTTTTTAAAAAAATGTATCTATTAAAGAGGAGGCAAGGCCAGCCAAACTTGCAGAAGGAAAACAAACAAATCAGATATACATTATTCAGGGGAGGTGGAGGAGTGCTGGCTTGAACTGGATCCTCCCCTCCCTCTCTTTTTCTTTTCGATTCCTTAGGACTTTCCTCTTTTGGAGCAGTGGTATGTCAGCACAGCGGAAATTCGAATAGGGGCAGTTTTTGTCCCAACAAAGGACTGGACGGTGATGGAAGGTCCCCTGCCTGTTCACTGCTAAATAGAACTGCATGTAAATAAGATCATTTGAGCTGTGGTGGGTTTTGAATACACAACCATCAAGGTAAATGGGCATTCCAAAGAAATCCTGGCTGTCAGACAATGCCTGAATTAAAATGAAACTTCTTGAAAATTAAAGCCAACGTTCAGGCTTCGGATCATGTGAGGAAATGGGAGGCTTTTACCGGTTCATTCACCCATGCACTCGGTTACCTAGCTGCATCCCGGATTTACAAAGGTGGAAAGGACCATTCTAGTAGGAGAGAGAGAGAGACAATGAGGAGTTAAAGATAAGACATTTGCTGCTATCTTGGAAAATATACAGCCTAAGTGGAAATGCACAGCAGCACTCCCTTGATTCTGTTCTGACTATGTCTACTATGTGCCTCAGACTGGCTAGACATCGAGAGGAACTGAGAAGCTGAAGACATAATGTGCCAACTAGCTAATGTAAAGATAGGATAAGTGTGAATAAACAGTTGACAGAGGACGGATAAAAGGACACTGCCATTTATTGAGCACTCACTTTGTACCAGGCACTAGGCAGGGGTCTGGTGGGTTGCGGGGATCTGGTGGGTTGCGGGGGTAGCATTTAGCCTAAATTAACCATTGCAACAATCGTTGAGTCAATACTATTATCCCCATTTTATAGGTGAACAAACTCAGTCTTAGAGGGGTTAAGGTCTTTGCCTGGTAAACATCAGCACAGGGAATCAAATCCAAGTGTTTCTGACTTTCCAGCCTAGCACTGGTTTTTGAAAATAATTCTGTGGCAAGAACTATATGACTAGTGTGAGGTAGTTTCTAGTGAATAAGAAAGCAAGAATCTGGCCGGGTACAGTGGCTCACGCCTGTAATCCCAGCACTTTGGGAGGCCGAGGTGGGCGGATCACAAGGTCAGGAGTTTGAGACCAGCCTGGCCAATATGGTGAAACCCCGTCTCTACTAAAAATACAGAAATTATCTGGGCATGGTGACGCATGCCTGTAGTCCCAGCTACTCGGGAGGCTGAGGCAGAAGAATCGCTGGAACCCGGGAGGCAAAGGTTGTAGTGAGCCGAGATCACACCACTGTACTCCAGCCGGGGCGACAGAGCGAGACTCCATCCCCCGCCCCACAAAAAAAGAGAGCAAGAATCTGGTACTGACATGAGTATTGAGAAAATCCAAATCCAATGCAAGATAAAATGTTTTGGTTAGCATTTATCTAAGAAAGTTGTGGAAAGCAAGTTGTATATTTGGCTTTGAAGGAGTGGTCCTTTCATTCCAGGAACCTCAGCTTTGTTATTTTGTGAGGCTATGGTTTAAATCACATATTCCTGGTCCATTGTGAAGAAGATTCTTGAGACAAAGGAAAGAGGGAAAAAATATGATCTGTCATGGCATAGGAGCTGAAATTCAAGTTTTAAAATCACTTCTAAACAGCTCTGAGCTTCTGTGATTTGCTAGAAAGACTCATGTAGCTCAAGTTGGAGAAAGCATGTCGTGATTGCTAAGGCTGCAAAGAGATTTTTCCATTACTTTTTAGTTTTTAAAATTATTAAATTAAAAAAAAAATGAGCCCAAGATGAGCTCCACAGTTTCCTCAGACGGGATTAGATATGAGTTTCAAGTTTTCAAAGTTCAATTCAATTTGAGTTTCCTGTGTCCTAAAAATGTCTTCAATTAAAAGCAAGAAAAAAATGTATTTTTTTCATCTTCATCAAACTAAAAAATGGCTGAAGGGATTTTATTCAAACTTTTCCCCAAAATTCACCTTTTGCCAAGACCCAGCATGGAAAATTTCAGCGCAAAAGGATCACTCTTTGGCAATTTCCCCGAGCTAATGAAAACAGAGGGGCATAAAGGGAGTCTGTGTGCCGCTCTAACTATAGTGGTCACTGCAGCCCACATTGTATGAGAAGAAGGGCCTCATTCAGTCACCCCCCTTTTAAGTCTTTTTTATCATCAATATGGATGAGACTTAGATTTGACGTGGTCACCAAACAATAGGCACTCACTTTATGAAAACAATCTGGGTAATGGCATTATTTCAAGTGGCTTCACTCAGTTATGACTGGCTTTGGAATAGTTATTGTTGATTCATTCATTCGTTCCTTCATTCACTCATTTATTGTACAAGTATTTACTGAGTGCCAGCAATGTGTGAGGCACTTTAATACATGTTGGGAATGCTACGGTGGCAGGCATAAGCGAGGCAGTTCCTGCATTCATGGGTTCATGGGGGGAGAAGAAAAACAGATTAAATTATAAACTGTGACAAATTCTAGGAGGCAACAGAACAGGGTGCTGAGACAGAGAAAATCGGGTGTTGTGGTGATAGGGGGCCTGCATTGTACGGGAGGCTAGTGAAGGTCTCATATGCATTCATTCATCATTTAGCAAGCATTTAGTGAGTGGCCACCATGCTCTGGAGTCTATACTATTCTAGACACCATTTTTACCTTCAAGGTGCTCTTAGACCAGTGGGAGAGCAGGCAGGTAAGCAAAAAGCTCAGACGCTGGGTGACCAGTGCTTTAATGCAGGCATGTGCCATATCTAATGTGGAAACAGGAAGGAGATCTAAATATGCTGCGGTTGGCGGTGGTCAAAGAAAGTTTCTCTCAGGGAGAACAATTCCACAGACATTTGTGATAAGTTGATGTTTGGCAAGATAGAGGTGAATGATAACTAGGGCTACTTTCAAGGAGTCTGAAGTCCAGTCTTGCTTCCGGAGTCACCTCTTTGAGAGCCTGGAGCCTGCAGTGTCTGACCCACCTCTCCAGTAGTAAGCATGGAACTTGAATCAAAAGAGGTGCTTAGTAAATAATACGTCCCTTTCTCTGACATCTCATGGCGCAACTCTTTGGATTTAGTCTAGTGGTGAAGAACTTGGCTTCTGCAGTCAGATTGCGTGAGTTCAAATTCCAGCACCCAGTTGTGTTACCTTGGGCAATTTTTCTCTGCACTACAGTTTCCCTACATGCAAGGCAGGGATGATAATGATACCTGCAGACTAGGGTAGTTATAAGGACTAAATGAGATCATGCTTATATGATCACTAAAGATATGACCAGCATACAGCATCCCAATGTGTTTTTAAGTGCTGCTTGTCACTTTGCACAACCCCTCCATTCACTCAATCCAACAATTACGGGTTGAGTATTTTCAGTCTTAGGCATTGTGCTGGGTGCTTAGATTCAGAAAAATCTTGCCAGACTCCGGGGTCTCCATTCCCAAAGGTGGTTAAATATTCCCAAATCACCCCAAATGAAAGTTCTTTGCCTCTTCTACCCAGATAAATAGGTATTTGCTATCTGTAATACCGAAAAGATTAGGGGTGAACGTCCGTTCATTTTTCATCAGCACATCTGGTTTTTAGGTGAAAAGCTGCCAGGAATTTTGAAACATCTTGTTACTTTAGACATCAGAAGGCAGGGAGATTTCCCATTATTAATTGTATGTAAAAACTTCTTTATGCCCCAGGGTTAGGGCAAAGCTGAGATTTCATAGATCAGTGAAAGCTCACCATCATTGTTTTTGCTTGGTAATAATTTTATTTAGGGAGGAGGAAGAAGAGAAGGGAGGTGATTTCCAGAATGATAAAGCAATGTGTCAATGCCATGCAGTTTCGAGAGGCCACTGAGGTGGTAGGGAAAGCATTGCCCGTGTGTGGCTCCATCTCCCCAGCCTCAGTTTCCCTTTTCGTAAGATAAGGATAACAGAACTTCCTGCGTAGTGTGGGTTGAGGTTTCAAGGAGAGCATGAACGTGGAAACACATCAGTGCCTTTTGCCTGCTAAATACTTCTTGTTTATTTCTAGCCCTGCCACATGTTTGCAAATCTTTGCAATGTGCAGTTGGAAGGGAAAGTGGGGATAGAGAAGGTAGATTTGATTTGAGAGTTTGTGCACACAGTGGTGGGTCTGAGTTTGGGGGCCTGGCTAGAAACAAGTGGCTTTTTTGGTGGCACCTAGTGCGCCTTCTCTTGAGACAGAGGCTCTGTAAACCCCCTCAGCATCAAACTTCGCACCACCTTCCCTTTGCTACGGCATCCTTCCTTCTCCACTCGAGAGAGGCAGGACACAGAACCCAGGCCCAGCCCAGCGAGCCCGAGCCAGACTGCCTCGGGCCGGTCTTGCTCGGCCTCTCTGGGGAATCTGGGAGGCTCAGCCAGGCCTGAATCGGCCCGGGTCCCGAGGTCAAGGTCGGGGTCAGGGTCGGGGTCCGGTCGTACGCGCTGGCACGGCCTGCGGTCGGGCGCGCACAGTGGAGCGCGGGGCCTCCCCGCAGGCTGCGCTGCCGGGCGGCCTCGGGAACTGACCAGGCCGCGTGTGAGCGCCGGGATTCCTGATCCTGCCTTAAATATGCCGGTTATTTTTATCTCCCTACGTCAGGCAGCGAAGGCCATCCCACCAGTGGCCCAGGCGGCTGCTACACAATGTTTCCCTTTAGTCGGGAGGGGAAATGGAGGGAGGCCAGACTTCCTGATCACATGGTGCTGAAGTCAATGAAAAAAAATTAAGGGGGACCCCTCCCTTTTTCTTCAATGCCTGATCCAGATTCCCCCCTCCCTGCTCCCCCGACCCACCCCCTCTGGGCTCCGCGCGTCGGAGGGAAGCGCAGCCTCCCAGGCGGAGGGCCAGCGAGGCAGGAGAGCGCGCGCAAACATAAACACGAGACTGTTGCAGTAATTGGTGGCTCTGAACACGCTGAGGAAATGAGAGGCTTGTACGAAACATCAGCCGACAAGAAACGGGGTGATGTCAGACAGCCTTCCAGGATTAGAAACCCTTAAAAGCTCCGAGCCCGCGGCCGCTGCGGAAAACTCGGCTCTCTGGCTCTCCCGGGTAGGAAGCCGGGATTTCGCTTTTGCCCGACTCCCTCGGGGCACTCGCCTTCTCTCTTCCTTGCTTTCTCTCTCTCTCTCTCTCTCTTTTCTTTACTTTCTTTTCTTTTTCTTTTCTCTCTTTCCTCTCTCTCTCGTCTTTCTCTTTCTTTTTTTCTTCTTTCTCTTTTCCTTGCTTCTTTTCTTTTCCTGTCCTTCCTCTTCTCCCTCTTGCCCTCCCTCCCCACCACTTTTTCTTTCTGTTTCTCTGGCTGTCACTGTCTGTCTTCTCTCTCTTCTTTTTTTTTTTTTTCTTTTACCTTCTTTATTAAAAAGAAAGGAAGAGGCCGCATCAGAAGATTTCCATTTCTAAGGCACCTCGTACTTTTATATGTTTTCCCTCCTTTGAAACACCAAACTAGACCCAACTCCTAAATAAGTCCAAAGGGACAAGTAAAACTGGGGTGTCGGTCACTTGAGTTTGTTATAACTTTCTCTTCTTCTCAGTGCCCCTTTCTCACCCCCCTTTTCGGATTAGAAGTTCATATTGCAATCATTTGCCAACATGTTGGAAGGGCTGGAAATAAACAAAAAGCATTTACCAAGGAAAACAGCAGCCTCCCCACCGCGAAATGGGGAAAATGCTTGCAAAAATCTGGCAGTTTCAGAAGAGAATATAGATTTCCCAGTAATATGTATCCCAGCCACCTAGCTAATAACACTAGTGGCTGCTGCCCCATTTTCTGTCCATAGTTTAATTAAGACTAAAAGTGCTTACACGTATGTGTGTATAAACACACACACACTCACCCTCCCTTAGGCCACAGGGCAGAGTAGCTAACAGCCAGTGAGCAGGGAGGATCTTGTATCACATCCAGCAGGAACTTGCATGTGTCTTAAAGTTGGAGGCCAGTTACTTAGTCACATCTGTTCAGTGACACCAAAAGTGATGTCTGTCAAGGCTGTTTCTCTTCGTGTCCGCCAGGATTAATGAGGCAATGTTTGGAAAGTGCTTGAGCCCCCACCATGAAAGGCACCCAAGACACCTTTTCAAAGAATGATTTATGTCCAGCTTTATCTAAATAGGAACCGATAAAGCATTTTTCTTGTCTGTAGAGCAGGTGAACTCAGCACCTGACTTCTTGCTTGGGGACATGTCAGAAGCTTTCGAATCTGCCTTATTAATTGGTCTGATACCTCTTTACCATGAAGGCACGTTTTTTCTTTCTTCCTGAGCCCCCAGAAAAGGTCATATCAAGGCTGAGTTTGTACAGCCTGGGAGGAATACGACTGGTTCCAAAGACTTGATTTCCTTCCCTGCTGCTTATGGTGAGAACAATGTCCCCCAATCTGAACCTTCCTCCCTCCCCTGCACACTCATAAATCTTGTGGTGATTTAGTTCCCCTCAATGCTTGACACTCCTAAGCTGTAGTAATTTGAGCCAAGCATACTTTTTGGTTTTATCCAGTATACCTGCGGTTATACCACTCACCGAGAAGTGGATCACAGCTCTGTTTTCAACTTCTTTTTTTTTTTTTTTTCTTTTTTTGAGATGGAGTTTCACTCTTGTTGCCCAGGCTGGAGTGCAATGGTACGATATCGGCTCACTGCATCCTCCACCCCCCGGGTTCAAGCCATTCTCCTGCCTCAGCCTCCCAAGTAGCTGGGATTACAGACCTGCGTCACCGCACCTGGTCAATTTTGTATTTTTAGTAGAGACGGGATTTCTCCATGTTGGCCAGGCTGGTCTCGAACTCCCGACCTCAGGTGATCCGCCCGCTTCAGCCTCCCGAAGTGCTGGGATTACAGGCGTGAGGCACCATGCCCGGCCTGTTTTACACTTCTTGTGGGGACATTTTCCATCTCTAATGTTTTTCTTGTGCTCTGCAATCCCAGTGGGCAGCCTCATCTCTTCCTAGTCATTTCCTGATGTCCTTGTGTTGGGTAAAAGTGTCTCTACTCCTGCCACTGCTCCACCTAGCCACTTTGGCGTCTCCCTGTCTGTTATTTATTTATTTTTCTTTTGGGACAGAGTCTTGCTCTGTCGCCCAGGCTGGAATGCAATGGCGCGATCTCCGTTCACTGCAGCCTCCACCTCCCAGGTTCAAGTGATTCTCCTGCCTCAGCCTCCTGAGTAGCTGGTCGTACAGGGGCCTGCCACCACGCCTGACTAATTTTTGTATTTTTAGTAGAGACGGGATTTCACCATGTTGACCAGGCTGGTCTCGAACTCCTAACCTCAAGCGATCCACCCCCCCACTCAGCCTCCCAAAGTGCTGGGATTACAGGCATGAGCCACAGCACCTGGCCATCATCATGTGTTTATACCAGACTTCTCCCCATCCCCTCGGTGAACTCCCCACAGCCCTCTGGGCCCCCCATGCTCTTAGACCTGCCCTCTTCTCTGCTGGGAATGTTCTTTTCCTCTCGTCACTGCCTGGTGAACTTCTTCCCACTCAAAGCCCAGATACAGTGCTACTGCTTCTCCAAAGCGATCCCAACTTTTTTACTCAGAGCCAGCCTCCTCTGTCTTCCAGGCCTTGCTCTCCACTCAGACTCCCATAGTGGTGTATGCTGGACTCCAGCGATCTTTTGACCTGCCTGTCTCTTTCACTGGAAGGGTTCCTTCCAGTGTGGGCTTCTCCACACAGGGACTGGATCTTGTTTGACTTTGTGTCCTAAGAGTACATAGAGCTCTAACTCATGGAAAGGTTCAGTGAATGTTTGTTGAAAGAATAAAAGAATGAATGAGACCAGGCTTGGTGGCTCACGTCTGTAATCTCAGCACTTTGGGAAGCTGAGACAGGCAGATCACCTGAGGTCAGGAGTTCGAGACCAGCCTAGCCAACATGGTGAAACCCTGTCTCTACTAAAAGTACAAAAATTAGCAGGGTGTGGTGGCAGGCACCTGTAATCCCAGCTACTCAGGAGGTTGAGGCAGCAAGATCACTTGAACCCAGGAGGTGGAGGTTGCAGTGAGTTGAGGTCATGCCACTGCACTCCAGCCTGGGCGACAGAGCTAGACTCCATCTCAAAAGAGAAAAAAAAGAATGAATGGACCAAGAACGCTTCTCTAGGGAAATTACAGCCTATCTGACAGGATTATGGAGTACTCTAAGGCCTTACACATATCCCCCAACTCCCAGCCTCCAGAGCTCCACTTCTGACTTGATTTAATGAGATGGTGCAGTGATTTGTATAACTCTAAGCTCCTTCTCCCTTTGTATCACTGAATCAGCCTAACATTATTATCCCTACCCACAAGAGGTGAGGGAGAGGGAGAGGGAGAGGGAGAGGGGCTGAAGGAGAGGAGGTGACTAGCAAAGGTTTCATATCCCAAAAGTGGGAGAGCCAGTCTCAGGTCAACTTGGACACAAAGATCCGACCCCATCCCTACCCCACCAAGCATATATTCATGAACACACACACACATACAGATACACATACACACACAGATCTAGCCATTTGGCAGCCCAGTAATATAAATATTGTTATTATTTCCATTGTATAGATGAGAAATCTGAGACTCAAAGAGGTTAGATACTTGCTCAGAGTAACACAGCTACGTAGGAAAAACTAAGTAGGCAAAGTACATTCTTATTGCCCTAACAAGCAGCTAGACCGAGGATCTGGAAGCAGAAGAGATAAAAAGACATGGATCCCAGTGATTTAGCTTTATGCCATCTCTATCATTTTAGACAATCTTGATGGTATGAAGATGCTGGAGTCTGGGATTCTTTTTTTTTTTTTTTTTTTTTTCGAGACAGGGTCTCACTCTGTCACCCAGGCTGGAGTGCAGTGGTACGATCTCGGCTCACTGCAAGCTCCACCTCCCAGATTCATGCCATTCTCCTGCCTCAGCCTCCCGAGTAGCTGGGACTACAGGCACCTGCCACCACACCTGGCTAATTTTTTGTATTTTTAGTGGAGATGGGGTTTCACCATGTTAGCTAGGACGGTCTTGATCTCCTGACCTTGTGATCCACCTGCCTTGGTCTCCCAAAGTGCTGGGATTACAGGCGTGAGCCACTGCACCCGGCGAGTCTGGGATTCTTAGAATGGGTGTGGTGGAAACACTGAGGTGTCACTTTATCCAACCTACTTTATCCCCAGGTGGCCAAGTTGGGGCACAGAGTGTGCTAAGTATGAGCCTAGTGTCACACAGTCTGTGAGTGAGGGTCCAACCTACAACCCAGGCAGATCTCACTCCCTCCTAATGTTCCTTCCTCCTACAGAAATGTCTTGGAGCTAGGTAATTGTTATTGTGAGATTATTTCCCACTTTCACATTTGACCATGAAGAGAATCAGAAACAAGAACTTTATGACATTCTTTCAGACATCAGTGGAAAGGTGACGTGGGCAGGGACCCTGAGATAAGCCCTGGGGAATGACAGACATATTGCCTGCCCTTGCATTCTTGCTGGCAGCAAAGGCAGAGCTAGGTTTGATTTTTGGCAGAAATGACATTTCTTGGGCAGTTATCTCCCTTGCATTCTTGTTACCTCCAGATGACCCATAGCTGGACATCCTCATCAGGGTCATCTTCTGCCTACATATTGGAACTTAGGGAAATTGGGTAGCTTTATTTGATAGCCAGTTACTAGCTGAGTGGGCCTAGCAAGTGATGTCACCTCTCTGAGCCTCCATGTACTCATTTGTAAAATGGGGATGAATGAAGTACTTGCCATGCCTACTTCACAAGATGTTGATATATGTCAGATGGGTCTATATGTGTTAGGAGGGCTTTGTGATGTCATGGCCAAATACAAGTTGTTAATGTGACCATTAGTGGCCATGGGCCAGCTATAAGCAGCCAGCTCAAGAGGCCAGCTTCCACAGATGTGGGCTGGGACAGGGTAAGAGCATAGAGGCAGAGGAGAAGAGAATAAAAGCTATTAGCCTGGTGCAAAAGTAATTACAATTTTTGCTATTACTTTTAATGGCAAAAACTGCAATTACTTTTGCATCAACTTAATGTATCTACACACTTTGTTGGGCACACTCTACCAGGCATCTTCTATTCATGATCTCATTTCAACCACACCGTCAAGCTATGAAGGAGATATTTTTAGGGTGTTGAATGATGACCTCCAAAAAGTTATATTCATGTTCTAACTCCTGGAGCTTGTGAATGTGACCTTCTTTGGAAAAAGGGTCTTCACAGATGTAGTTAAGTTAAGGATCTTGGGGATGAGATTATCATGGATTATCTGGTGGGCTCTAAATCCAATGATAGGTTTTATTTTATTTTATTTTATTTTGAGACGGAGTCTCGCTTTGTTGCCCAGGCTGGAGTGCAGTGGTAGAATCTCCACTCACTGCAAGCTCCGCCTCTCGGGTCCACACCATTCTCTTGCTTCAGCCTCCCAAGTAGCTGGGACTACAGGTGCCCACCACCACACCTGGCTGATTTTTTGTATTTTTAGTAGAGACGGGGTTTCACCGTGTTAGCCAGGCTGGTCTTGAACTCCTGACCTAAGGTGATCTGCCAGCCTTGGCCTCCCAAAGTGCTGGGATTACAGGCATGAACCACTGCGCCCGGCCCAAATGATAGATATTTTTATAAGAGCCACACAGAGGAGAGATACACAGGAGAAAGAGATGGCCATGTGAAGATGGTGGTGAAAATTGGAGTTATGCAACTCTAAGTCAAAGAACACCCGGAGCCACTAGAAGACATGAGGAAGGGTTCTTCCTTACGTATATACTTCAGAGGGAGTGTGGCCTTACTGAAAAAATAGGTATCTTTTTTGAGACAGAACCTTTCTCTGTCACCCAGGCTGGAGTGCTGTGGTGCAATCTTGGCTCACTGCAACTTCTGTCTCCCAGGTTTAAGTGATTCTCGTGTCTCAGCCTCCCAGGTAGCTGGGATTACAGGTGTGCGCCACCACACCAGGCTAATTTTTTTGTATTTTTAGTAGAGACAGGGTTTCACCATGTTGCTCAGGCTGGTCTTGAACTTCTGAGCTAGGGTGATCCCCCTGCCTCAGCCTCTCAAATTTCTGGGATTACAGGCACAAGCTTCCGCTTCCAGCCCCTACTGATACTTCGATTTACAGAACGATGAGAAAATTTATTTCTGTCTTAAGCCATGAAGTTTGGGATCATCTGTTATGGCAATACTAGGAAACTCATGCAGATTATCTTTATCTCCATTTTCCAAATGAGAAAACTGTATCAGAGAGGGTGAGTGTTTTTTGCAAAGCCACCTCGCTCATGAGGAACTGTAACTCAGGCTCAGGTTCATCTGACTCCAAAGCCGGTACTTAGACTCTTCAAGTGGACAATGGGAGAGTTCAAGGGACGCCTAGGATGAGAAAAGTCAGACTGGATAAACGGAGGAAGGCTAGGATTAGCCAGGCACTGGGGCACGTGCCTGTGGTCCCAGCTACTTGGGAGGTTGAGTAGGGAGGATTTCTTGAGCCTAGGAGGCAAAGGCTGCAGTGAGCTGAGATGGGGCCACTGCACTCTAGCCTGGGTGACCGAGTAAGACCCTGTCTCAAAGTAAACAAATAATAAAATAAAATAAAATTAAAATTAAATAAAATAAAATAAAAAAGAAAGATGGAAAATGAACCTTTCAGTTCTGAAGCAGAGCTTTGAAGGCAGAGAATTTCCTGAGGAGAAATGCTCCTTCCACTAATCCCACAAAAGGTGGTGAAGAGGGGATTTTGAGGGGAATTTTGGTGGTTGTATTTCAGAGATGGTCCCAAGGCCAGTGGTTTTGGTGAACACTGGTTGGGCAGCTCATCCATGGGGCACCCAGGCAGCAACTTTTCAGCTAAGTCAGCAAGAAGATTCACACCAGTCTGAGCTTGGAGAAACACAGATTTCTTTCTTCCTTTTTTCAAAAAAATTCATCCTTCTCTCTCTCTTTTTTTAAACACAAGCCAGGCTGGGAGGAGCCTCAATAAGGAAGGAAATCAATAGGAAATGCCTTTAGAAAATGAGATTTTTTTGAAAGCATGTCATGTCTTCATTTTTGATGCAAAGTATTGGGCCCTGCAATTTGAAACAGGAAACAGCAGAAAGCAAAGGCAGCCAATGTGAGGACATGCAGAGGTCCCTCCTTTCAGAAGCCAGCTGCAGTGACAGGGCTGGCAGCAGTGGATATGGGGCCAAGTCACATGGAGGCCAGTTGAGGAAACAGTGGGTGTTGGCCTGGAGAAGAGCAGTTTTGGGCAGGACATGAGAGTTTTCTTTGCACAACTGAAGAGCTGTCATAGGGCAGTGGGAGCAGGTGTGCTCTGATGGGGTCCAAGGTGAGGAACTAAAACCATTGGTCTGGCTATATCACAGGGAAGTAATAGAAGAAAATAGTTGAAGGCTCTAGAGCCAGGGGTTCAAATCTCAACGTCACCACTGGTTAATATTATTAAATTTTTAGAGACAGGGTCTTGCTGTGTTGTCCAGGCTGATCTCAAACTCCTGACCTCAAGCAATTATCTCACCTTTGTCTCAGTGATTACAGGCAATCCCAGTGCTGTATTACGGGCATGAGCCACCTCACCTAGCCAAGTTCACCACCTATTCACTTGGACATGTTGTTTAAGCTCTCTGGGCTTCTGCTTCTTCATCTGTAAAATGGGGCTAACAGTAATACATTTCTCATTGAGTTACTGAGAGGATTAGATATATGTGTAGGTATAAAATTAAATCTGCCCAATTCTGTCTATTATAGTCATATATAACTATCTAGTATTTTTTTTTTTTTTCTTTTTTTTGAGATGGAGTCTCGCTCTGTCGCCCAGGCTAGAGTGCAGTGGTGCCATCTCGGCTCACTGCAAGCTCCGCCTCCTGGGTTCATGTCATTCTCTTGCCTCAGCCTCCCAAGTAGCCAGGACTACAGGCGCCCGCCACCACACCTGGCTAATTTTTTGTAATTTTTTAGTAGAGACGGGGTTTCACTGCGTTAGCCAGGATGGATCATGAGATCTCCTGACCTTGTGATCTGCCTATGTCGGCCTCCCAAAGTGCTTGGATTACAGGCGTGAGCCACTGTGCCCAGCCAATACTTTTTTTTTTTTTTTTCAATACAGAGTCTTGCTTTGTCACACAGGCTGGAGTGCAGTGGTGCAATCTCAGCTCACCACAGCCTCCGCCTCCCAGGGTCAAGTGAGTCTCCTGCCTCAGCCTCCCGAGTGATTGGAATTACAGGTGTGTGCCGTCATGCCCGCTAATTTTTGCATTTTTAAATAAAGACAGGGTTTTGCCGTGTTGGCCTGGCTGGTCTTGAACTCCTGACCTCAGGTGGTCTGCCTGCCTCAGCCTCCCAAAGTACTGGGATTACAGGCATGAGCCACCGCGCCTGGCCTGTAACTATAGATATATGTCTCAACAACTGTCTTTTGACTGAGGATGGTGGCTCATGCCTGTATCCTCACACTTTAGAAGGCAGAGGTAGCAGGATCACTTGAGCCCAGGAGTTGAGACAAGCCTGGACAACTTGATGAAACCCCGTCTCTACCAAAAAAATACAAAAGTTAACTGGGCATGGTAGCGTGCACCTGTAGTCCCAGCTATTCGGGAGGCTGATGTGGGAGGATGGCTTGAGAATGGGAGATGGAGGTTTCAGTGAACTGAGATCATGCCGCTGCACTCCAGCGTGGGTGACAGAGCCAGGCAGGCCCTGTTTCAAAAACAACAACAACAACAATCTTTTTCTCTGCATTTTACTACATGGATATTTGATTTCTCTACATATAGTCAGTCACATGTAGAGAGAAAGACAGTTGGGTTCCTCACCCATGGGTTCAACCAAACATGGATCAAAAATATTTTTTTAGAAAGCATCTTTACTGAACATGTACAGATTCTTTTTTTCTTGTCATTATTCCGTAAACAAAATAGTATAGCAAACGTAGTGTAACAACTACTTACATAGCATTGTATCAGGTATTATAAGTAATCTAGATGTGACTTAAAGTACATGGAGGATGTGCTTAGCTTATATGGCAAACCTACATCATTTTATATCAGGAACTTGAGCATCTGTGGATTTTGGTATCCTCGAGAGTTTCTGGGTCTAATCCCCCACAGTGACCGAGAAATGACTGAACAGCTCTTGGAACAGTACCCTGTAGATGTTAGCTATTTTTAGCTCTTCTTGGAGAAACCAAGGAAGACTTTCTAGAGGACATGGAGCTGGGATTTAAAAGGTAGGTATGGGATACATCTGAGCAAGGGCATGGCTAGGAGGAGGACTGGCAAGCACAGAGGCGAGGAGAGACCCCTCCTGGTATGTTGGGCTGTTCCATGTAGTGTAGCATCCCATAGGGAAAGCAATGAGAGATGGGGTTGGAGGAGCTGCCAGGGCCGGTTCATGGAGAGCTGGGCATCTGAGTTAGGAGCTTGGTCCTGTAGATCAGTGCTGCTTAAACTTGAGCATGCATTGGAATAATCTAGGGGCTCATTAGAACACACACCATTGGATCCCACTCTTAGAGATTCTGACCCAGTAGGTCTGGGGTGGGGGTTGAGAATTTGCCTATTGAGCAAGTTCCTAGATGACATTGATGATGCTAGTCCAGGGACCATCCGGAAACCATCCCCCTCCACTGCAGGTGGAGAACTTTGATAACTCCTGCCGTAGATCTCAAAGGCAATTGGAGGATTGAGCCAGGTTCGAGGGCAGGTCTCAGGAAAAATGCACTCCGTCTTGCTACTGCTGAGGCCATGTGAGCATCCACCTGAGACCAGAGTGGACGAGTGTCTGGAGGGGGAATAGCAGGGGCTGGCATCCTCTCTTCTCTGAGAACAGCTACAAGCCTATTTGTTAGTAGACCCAGTGGAAGCAGAACTCAGTAGGCATGCTCCAAGGGCAGGGTGGCAGCTGGGTGCCACTCCAGGCAAGTTCACCCTCGATTTTCTGCCTTTATTGAGTAGCCACAGAAAGGGTGACCTACTTCCTGGGGATCCCAGGGATCGACAGCCAAAATCCAGACAGTAAAGGAGAACCTCTTAACTGCCACCCCTCCAGACCCATGGCCCACGGCCTGACACCCACCTGGGTCCCTGTCAGTAACTGCGGTGGCAGCTTCCTGGGTTGCTGAGGCGGAGAGGACACCGATCAAGGCTTCATCCCACTCTCTCTCTCTGTCAGTGCTGGGGGAAAAACAATATTTAGTTAGTTAAACACCCGGCTACAGTTTCATTGGAAAAGCTGGATTTGATTAGGAGACTGCAGGGATTGATTTATGAGGGCAGCTGAAAAAAAAGAACAAGCGTAAATATGGAGAACTCACCCAAATGATGACTAAGAGAGGACGAATATACAGAGTCCTCACAAGCGGAGACGGAAACGACTCATTAAGGTTTCTGGTACCATCTCGGGTTTATGTAGTCACAGTTCCTGACTGAGTATTTTTTTTTTTTTTTTTTTTTGAGTCGGAGTCTCGCTCTGTTGCCCACGCTGGAGTGCAGTGGCACAATCTCGGCTCACTGCAAGCTCCGCCTCCCGGGTTCACGCCATTCTCCTGCCTCAGCCTCCTGAGTAGCTGGGACTACAGGCGCCCGCCACCGCGCCCGGCTAATTTTTTGTATTTTTAGTAGAAACGGGGTTTCACCGTGGTCTCGATCTCCTGACCTTGTGATCCGCCCGCCTCGGCCTCCCAAAGTGCTGGGATTACAGGCGTGAGCCACCACGCCCGGCTCCTGACTATTTTTCAAGATCTCAGCCTAGACCTGTTTTAAGTCAAGGGGTACTTCAGATGTGGAGGTGCCCACTTTTCCTAGGAGATTTTCACCTCTAAAAGAAATAGTTTTTCAGACATATAAAATGGATATTTATTGTAAATGAATATATTCTGTATAATGATATGTAATATATATGGCATAAAAATATATATGAAATATAATTGTTTTTCTTCCTGTAGCAGGCTTGTAAAGGGATATTCACTAGTGCATTGTTTCAAAATGAAAAATTGGGAACAGTCTAAGCTGTCTGTCACTGGGAGGATGATTAGATAATGGATCACTTCCCCAGACTGTGGAATTGTAAGGGGCGGTTTACAAAGAGTGCTGTAGTTCTGGGTCTGTACGTGCAGTGATCTCGGATGCAGGCAGTAAGATTCAGGAGAGCATGTGGGGTTCATCTCTTTAATATAAAAGCAGGCCAGGCGCAGTGACTCATGCCTGTAATCCCAGCACTTTGGGAGGCTGAGGCAGGTGGATCATCTGAGGTCAGGACTTTGAGACCAGCCTGGCCAACATGGCAAAACCCCATCTCTACTAAAAATACAAAAATTAACTGGGCATGATGGCAAATGCCTGTAATCCCAGCTACTCTGGAGGCTGAAATACGAGAATCGCTCGAACCTGGGAGGTGGAGGCTGCAGTGAGCCAAGATCGTGCCACTGCACTCCAGCCTGTGCAACTGAGTGAGACTCCATCTCAAAAACAAAAACAAAAACAAAATAAAAGCACATACATACACACAGAGTCACATATTTCTCCTATGAACAAATAGGGGTATAAACTCATAGCCGAAGGCTTGGAGGGATGCACATCAGAATTAGGAGAGTGGTGGGGTGGGTGAGTCTCAAGGGAGGTTTCTGCTTTGTATGTAATGTTTGAGTGTTTGCATTGAGATGTATTGACGTATTACTTTTAGAATTAAAAAATGATTAAAAACATAAGCAAATCTTTCCCTGAACTCCTATGGGAAGAATGACGGGAACCGCAGCTCCAGCCTCTCCTTATCTTTCCCCAGGATCTCGGCAGTGTCCTTTGCTCTTCAGCCCGTAGGATCTCTCTCTTGTCTTTGGGTCCTACTGGTGCCCACATGTTCCAGTAGTCCCTCCTGCTGCCCTGCCTTCCAAGACTTAACCTGGCCTTGACCTGAGCCTCACGTCAGTGTCACCCATGTGACTGGCCTCACCTCATCTCACCTCAGATCCTGGGGCATCTCCAAGAAAGCCCCCTGGGCTCCAGCTCTCCTCTTGGACTGGCTCTTGTAGTTTGGCATGGCCCCCGTTTCCTTACCTCCCTCTTTGCCTGCCCTCCTTCTTCTCTCTACTGGAGCAGAAGTAGGGGTGAGACCACGTAAGCCACACCATCACATAAGAACGTCCTCCAAGGTCCCACACCCACTGGGGGTCTCTGCATGCCCCAGCCTACCTCCCTTTTTTCCTTCCCAAGATATAACCTTTCTCTTACTGGCCCACTGCCTAGGAAGTGATGGGCAGTTGTTACTTCTGCACTGATTCCAGAATTTCGTTCCTGGGAGGTCTGCCCTGGTGGTGCCCACTGGTCGATGGTGGGCAAAAGAGAGATCTTCTGGGACACGTGTGGGATCCTGTTTTTCCACTTCCCTCAGTAACCTAGCCAAAAAGCACACTAGCTGAAAGCGCCTCGCTTTTCTCATTTGTAAGCTGAGAAGACTGGCTTTGATGGTTTCAGAACTTGCCTCCGGCTCTGACATCCAATGTTTCCTCGCGTGGCTCTGTCGGTGCTCACCTCTGCAGTGTGGCTCTTGGACCATCTATCTCATTCCAACAGCAACCCTGTGGAGCAGGCAGGGCCACTGACATTTTCCCCATCCTACAGTGTATGGAGACAGCCTGCAAAGACAAGGCTTAGAGATGTCAAGGATGGTCCAAGCTCATTCAGCTGGTATCAGGGTCCTGGGCAGGAATTTGCACAGAAAAGTCTTCAGAGAGCCTATTCAGAAGTAAGAGTTTCTCTGGTGGATAAGAGGAAAAGGATCACCCAGGCAAGGAAAGAATTGCATAAAGGAATTAGGGGTGAGAGGACAGGAGCATGGTGATTAGCTCAGTGAGGCTGGAGGAAGGGAGTATGAAAAGGAATTGGATGGAGAGGCCATTGAAACACCTTTCCATCTCCTTATAAATAAGTCTACCTCAAGTATTTCCTCCTCCAGGAAGCCTTCTGGCAATGGTGTACTGGTAAATGTTAAACAATCATTATCTCTCCAAAAATTAAATAAAATAAAGAGCCTTTATTTATAGTGTTGGCCAATGACCCCCTCCAGTCCGATATCAAGTTGGCAAAGTGAAGTTGCTGAATGCTTAGGAAAAAATACACTGTCAGCTCTGGGAAGCAAGTCAGTGCCTCCCCCAGCACACCACAAGGTTACTAACTCTTCTCTCTGCCCTGAAACATCTGGTGGCCTCTGTACCTTAGCAACTATCACAGAGCTGAAATCATCTGGATATAGGCCTCTTACATGAGACTGTGTGAGTTTTTAAAGGTTAGCACCCGTGTTTTGATTAAAGGATTTAATGATGATTAAGTGAATTCAATCTATTATTAAAATGTGTGAATACATATAACACACTTAGAAGTGCTCATATAAGTGAAAACTATGCCTACTAGTTGTTACCTTTGTCTCCCAGTGAAGGCCAGAGCACCAAGATGTCTATTGAAGGGATGAATTAATTCTTAACCTAAATGGGTACCCAGGCTCTGTTTTCCTCATTCTTCTTGTTTTTACAGATTATTGCTTTGCTGAAAATGAATTTTTAAATTTTATTTTATTTTTTGTAAAGATTGGGGTCTTGCTATGTTGCCCAACCTGGTCTCAAACTCTTGACCTCAAGTGATCTTCCCACCTTGGCTTCCCAAAGTGCTGGGATTATAAGCTTGAGCCAATAGGCCTGGCCTGTAGAAAATAATTTAGAATTCTATGCAAGTTTTTGTTTTGTGGCGAAAACTCTCTCACCAAATTCCTATGGACAACAAGGGCCCTCCCAATCCATTCTGTGAACACTGGCACAATCATGGTGTGGTGTATTGGATTTGGATTCTAATGGAGGCTGGCTGCTCACTTTTTTTCGCTGGGCATCTGAGTGCTCTTAGCCAGGCATGGGGTTGAGGAGGAATTAGGTCCTCAGCCTTCTTAGTCCCGGAGTGTCTCAAAATTCATTGTTATTCCATGCAGTCCACCCAGACCATGACAAACAGTCCTTTTAATATAATTTATTTGAAGCATCCCAGATAAGTATGTCATCTGCTTTCTGCCAGTACCTGGACAATATCAAATCTGGTGTCTGGGCATGTAAAAAAGACTTACTAATAATAAGGTGAGCAGCTACCCCTTTTTCAGGATTTAGCTTGGGCATTATGCCCAGTCATTTTTTTGTTTTAGTTTTTTTTTGTTTGTTTGTTTGTTTGTTTGTTTTTGAGACGGAGTCTCGCTCTGTCGCCCAGACTGGAGTGCAGTGGCCGGATCTCAGCTCACTGCAAGCTCTGCCTCCCGGGTTTACGCTATTCTCCTGCCTCAGCCTCCCAAGTAGCTGGGACTACAGGCGCCAGCCACCTCGCCCGGCTAGTTTTTTGTATTTTTTAGTAGAGACGGGGTTTCACCGTGTTAGCCAGGATGGTCTCCATCTCCTGACCTCGTGATCCGCCCATCTCGGCCTCCCAAAGTGCTAGGATTACAGGCTTGAGCCACCGCGCCCGGCCTGTTTTAGTTTTTTTAAGAACCAATATATCATTGAATCCTCACAAAGGCGCTGTTGGGAGATCTTAATTATTATACCCATTTTGCAGATGAGAAAAGGAAAGCTTTAAGGTGTTAGTGATTAGCTAAGTCATCGAGCTAGTATGCAGGGGAATCAGGATTCAAATGAGTTAATGTGAATACTGCCTTATCTGGGTTTTCCGGGAGTTCTCCCTCTGGCTTCAGGGCCACACGTGCCTCTACAGACCCTTGCTGCTTCTTCAGAGTGTCTGGGCTGCTGTGTTCCCCAACAAGCCCCGGCGATGGAGTTTTTCTTTCATTACTTCTTGCCCGTATTTCTACATGCTCTGAGCTGCCAGCGCAGCCTCCTTGTTCCTCCACCCTCCTGGTCACTCAGGCCCACTGGTGTTTACAATACGCCTCCAGCATCTGTGGACTTCATTAGGGCCTGTGCTACACCCTCTTCCTGCTCATCGGTGCAGACTGCATGAGGCCAGACTGAACACAGCTCCCCAGGGTGCTTGCCAGACGCTTCCACCAGCCCTGCCAGATTCCCTTCTCTGGGGACAGCCAGCCAACCTCTAATCCAGGTGTCTCTGCAGGATAAACATTCCCCATGGGGCACCAAAGCCATACTCTGTTCTAGCCTGTGCTATAGTTAGCACTATTTGGGGAGTGACTTAAAGCATTAGTTTTGAAGTCAGGAAGACCTGCCACTTAGTAGCGCTGTGATCTTGGTTCACTGGCCTTACTTCTCTGACCCTCATGTTCCTCGTCTGGAAAACTGAAGGTAAAAAGAGTTGAGAAATGGGATTGTTCCATGGAAAGCACCTGGCTCATCTTAGGTGCAGAATTCATTCTCTCTTCCTCCTAATGACCACTTTGGGGACACTAAGGAGCAAGAAGTAGAGAAAATTGGTCATTTATTTGCTTATTTTTGAAGTGTTCTTGACTAGGTGTTGATATATTATCAGAGATTATAAACACAATTATCCCCATTTTATAAACATTCCACATTCAGAGAGCTTAAATTAATTTGCTCATATTCACCCAGATAATAGGTTGGGTTTACCATTGACTCTAACTTAAACTGACTCTTTAATTTTCTCTTGTCATTTTTTTTTATTTTTAGAAATGAAAATAAGCAAGTGATATTAGCCAAAATGAAATTGCCTGTATTTCTTGTAAAAAGATAGTCCCCTTTGCTCTCTGCACTTTTTGTTTGTTTGTTTGTTTGTTTTTTGAGACAGAGCCTTGCTCTGTTGCCCAGGCTGGAGTGCAGTGGTATGGTCTTGGCTCACTGCAACCTCCACCTCCTGGGTTCCAGCGATTCTCATGCCTCAGCCTCCCCCGTAGCTGGGATTACAGGCATGCACTACCATGCTCAGCTAGTTTTTGTATTTTTAGTAGAGATTGGAGTTCGCCATGTTGGCCAGGCTGGTCTCGAACTCCTGGCCTCAAGTGATCTGTTCCCCTCAGCCCCCCAAAGTGCTAGGATTATAGACATGAGCCACCACACCTGGCCTATTTTTCTTTATCCAGAGATTCTCTCTTGAAAGTAGTTGTCATTTGTGACGCCATAATCTCATTATCTAGTTCTCTCTGCTCCTTGGATGAGCTGAACTTTCCAAGCCCTTTTTGAGATATTGCCTATCAAGGATGAAGTGCAGGAAAGTCATACTCTCAGTGGACTGACGTGGGAGCGTTTATTCCATAGGAATCAAGTCAGAACTTGGTTGGGGCTAAAGTTGGGGATGGTCTGGATGACAGAATGAATTTGACGTCATTGTCATTGTTATGAATTTTCTCCTCATTAAGCTCAGAAATTGAGGCATGTTTAAGAGTTTCTTTCTTCTTATATCATTGTTTTATTTGAGAATTAAAATAGGGCTGTGAGCTTTCACTCACCACCATATTATGAGCTCCCTGCTGGGTCTCACTGATCTCTGAACCTCCTCGTATGGCCCCTTCTACAGTGCTTTGCATACAATGGTGGGCAAACTTGAATGAATTAACATTTAATGAGCACTCTATTGTTCTCTATACATGGATAGTGGTAGACCCGGGATCTGAACTTGGTTGGACCTTCCGGCTCTACATGTAGTGCTTTCCTCATACTTCAGCTGTCCATCAATATCTCTATCAACGATGGTTGTTGAGCAAGGTTTGTCTTTTCTTTTAAAGGCTGCCAGTGGTGTCATATATGTTGTTGGGGGAAGGAGGGTGCATAAGAAATATAGAGAGAGGGCCGGGCGCGGTGGTTCACGCCTGTAATCCCAACACTTTGGGAGGCTGAGGCGGGTGGATCGTGAGGTCAGGAGATTGAGACCATCCTGGCCAATGTGGTGAAACTCTGTCTCTACTAAAAATACAAAAATTAACCAGGTGGGGTGGCGTGCACCTGTAGTCCCAGCTACTCAGGAGACTGAGGCAGGAGAATCGCTTGAACCCCGGAGGCAGAGGTTGTGCCACTGCACTGCAGCCTGGGTGACAGAGTGAGATTCCATCTAAAAAAAACAAATATATACACACACACACACACACACACACACACACACGCACATACACACACACACACACTCACAGAGAGAGAGAGAGAAGGGCAATTTTGGAAGGAGGGTGAATGAAGCAGGCGTGATCTTTCTTCACAGACAGGATTATAATGAGCCTCAGCTGACTGGTTGGTTCCTTCGGCATATGAGAGTAAAGAGGTTCAAAGAAACCAATGTGTTGCCATGGGAACTGTCCCAGTTTTATAATCTTCATCTTTTAAAAACCTGAAAAAGAACACATGGAGAGCAGGGAAAATTCAGTGAATGGGAAGTAATGCAGGCTAATAATTTAAATACAAGTTTTGAAGAGGGAAATCAGAGAGTGGAGAAATATTTTGAGGAGACTTTGAGCTGCTCAAATTGCTTTTCCTGGTTAAGATATAATTGACTGCAGGTGAGGAAAAGAATTACGGTTCTGTCTCTGGAAAAGATGCATTGAGGTTAGTGCTTCTTGGCCAAAAAGGTATCAACCAAGGAGCATCTCAAGGAAAAGGGGGAATGGTCCTCTGTGCAGGATGACCACTTGTCTGAGCTGGAGATGCCTGACAGAGCTCCTGGAAGGAGATAAGACCTGAGGCGAGATGGCTGATGGAATTAGTCAGCTTGCAAACATGGTCACAAATTATTCACCACCCTGTATGTATATCCCTGTGCAATGTAATATCAATTCTTCTTATCAGGAGGTGGCATCTATTTCTCCAGCCCTACAATCTTGCCTTGGCCGTGACTCCAACACATGACTTATTTGGTCAGTAAGAGAGTAGCAAATGTGATACAGTCAGAGGCTTGAAAAATGCTTCAGGTGGGGGATTGCCCTCTCCTGATGCTCTTGGTTACACTGCAGCCACCAGCACGTGAATAAGCCCTGGGCAGCCTGCTGGATGACAAGAGACACATAGCCCAGTTGCTTCCATCACCCTGCTGAAAGCCAGCCAGATGGCTGAGGCTGCTGATGGCCAGCAGATTTCAGGTAAATGAGGGGCCCAGTTGATTCCACATGGAATACATGAGCTGTCCCAGCTGATCCCCACTCAAACTGTTGACCCTCAGAATCATACACAAATAAACAGTTGTGTTGAACTGCTAAGTTTTGGGATTATTTGTTATACAGCAAAAACTAACTGATGCAAAGTATATGCAACAGATGGCAAGTAGCAAGTAGGGAAAGAAAAATGCACTTGACATAGTTGTAGAACAAGGGTTGGCAAACTATTGTCTATGAGCCAGATACAGCCCACCACCTCCTAGGAAGTCATCCTGAAAGTCAAATTATATAAAACAGTGCATAAAAATATTTATAGAGAGAAGAGTAATTTTGGTGTTAAAGATTATTCACATTTAACATTTTTATAAACATCTTCCAATTGCCTTCCAGAAGCTCTGTTTTGACTTTTACCAATAATGAGTTAGAGAAAATAGACACTATTGATGTGTAACATAGATCATTTCATCTCCCAGAACATAGAGGATGCAACTAGAGGAAATTTATCTTGCAAGGAGAAACTGGGGTAACCTTGGGAGAAACTGACCATGACATTTTAGAGTTCCTGATAGTCTAAGGGAGCAGTGAAGGTGCTGTTTGGAAGACTCAGATTCTACGAAGCTCTTCAGAGGCTGAAAAGATAAGCCCAATCTAGGCTGATGAGATGTCAGTAGAGATTGATGTCAATTTCTGCATCTGGGCTCAAGTAAACAATAGTATTAACACATGGTGGGAACCCAGTGACTTCAACACCACCCAGGTGTGAAAAGGACCAGGGAGCTCAATAAGAATCAGCAGTGGGGTGTGCTTCCATCAAGGGTAGTCACACTATTGGCTGCTTGGTGAGTGCACCCTTCTACTCTGGGCTGCTGAGACCATATCCACATCACTGGGTTCCATTCTGGCTACTGTACTCTAAGGGGGTGAAAATTACCTGGGTGGGAGTAGGTGTTTTTGAAGAGAGAATGTAGGATGCTGAAGGACTCCAGTTCATTTCATTTGAAGAAATTTTGAATGTGCCAGGAAGCCTTAACTTAGAGAAGACTCAGAAGGGATGTGAAAAGCATTTTTCAGTATTTGCGTTTTACAGTAAAAATATCTTTGTTATTTTTTAAATCATAAAATTATAAATAATACAAAAAGGTGAACACAACTTAAAAAAGGTAAAGAGGAGGCTGGGCTCAGTGGGTCATGCCTGTAATCACAGCACCTTGGGAGGCCAAGGGGGGCAGATCACGAGGTCAGGAGCTCGAGACCAGTCTGACCAACATGGTAAAACCTAGTCTCTACTAAAAATACAAAAAATAGCTGGACGTGGTGATGCACGCCTGTAGTCCCAGCTACTCGGGAGGCTGAGGCAGGAGAATTGCTTGAACCCGAGAAGCAGAGGTTGCAGTGAGCCAAGATCATACCACTGCACTCCAGCCTGGGTGACAGAGCGAGACTCCATCCAAAAAAAAAAAAAAAGTAAAGAAGAAAAAACAATTATCCTGAATTTTATTATACAAGAGGAATATTATTGATATCTTGATGAACATTGCTCTAGACAGCACACTGCAAATGCATGCACACACAATATACATATAATTTTACATAAAAGGTGATACAGTTTGGAGGTGTCCCCACCCAAATGCCATCTTGAATTGTAACTCCCACAATTCCCACATGTTGTGGGAGGAACCAGATGGGAGGTGATTGAATTATGGGGGTGATCTTTCCTGCACTGTTCTTGTGATAATGAATGAGTCTCACGAGACCTGATGGTTTTAAAAATGGGAGTTTCCCTGCACAAGCTCTCTCTTTGCTTGCTGCCATCCATGTAAGATGTGTCTGGCTCCTCCTTGCCTTCTGCTATGATTGTGAGGCTTCTCCAGCCATGTGGAACTGTTAAGTCCATTAAACCACTTTCTTTTATAAATTATCCAGTCTTGGGTATGTCTTTATCAGCAGCGTGAAAGCAGACAAATACAGAAGGTGTAATATTACTTTTTTAATCACTCAACACTATGTAATGGACACATTTCTGTATCAACTAGGTCATCATATTTAATAGCTATTTAGAATTTCATTGTATGTTTTGACCATAATTTATATAACCAATTTCCTATTAATAGAAATTTAACTGTTGGGTGGCTCCTGCCTGTAATCCTAGCACTTTGAGAGGCCAAGGCAGGCGGATCACCTGAGGTCATGAGTTCGAGACCAGCCTGGCCAACATGGCGAAATCCCATCTCTACTAAAAATGCAAAAATTAGCCAGGTGTGGTGGCTCACATCTGTAATCCTAGCTACATGGGAGGCTGAAACAGGGAAATTGTTTGAACTTGGGAGGTGGAGGCTGCAGTAAGCCAAGATTGTGCTGCACTCCAGCCTGGGCAACAGAGTGAGACTCTAATCCCCACCCCCCCGCCCCCCAAAAAAGAAATTTAATTGTTGAATATATTTGCTATTACAAACGAACAATTAGATCAATATCCTTAACTTGTATCATTGTTCGTTTGGCTAATTATCTTAGGATAAATTTCTAGGAGTAAAACTTCTAGATTTAATAGTTACACAATTAAAATTTTCATATTATTAAACTGTCCTGCAGAAAGATTAAATCAATTTACACACTCTGATGATCTTGTTTTTATTTATATTTTTATAGTACCTTGGTGCATTTGACAGAGTCTTGCCCTGTCACCCAGGCTGGAGTGCAGTGGTGTGATCTTGGCTCACTGTAGCCTCTGCCTCCTGGGTTCCAGCGAGTCTCCTGCCTCAGCCTCCTGGGTAGCTGGAATTACAGGCGCATGCCACCACACCCAGCTAATTTTTGTATTTTTTAGTAGAGACAAAGTTTCACCACATTGGTCAGGCTGGTTTCGAACTCCTGATCTCAGGTAATCTACCCACCTTGGTTTCAAAGTGTTGGGATTAAAGGCATGAGCCATTGTGCCCGGCCTGAATATTCTTTCATATGTTTAGTACCATTTTATTTCTTATTTATTTATTTATTTAGTTATTGAGACAGAGTCTCACTCTGTCACCTGGACTGGAGTGCAAGGGCAGGATCTCGGCTCACTGCAACCTCTGCCTCCCAGGTTCAAGTGTTTCCCCTGTCTCAGCCTCCTGAGTAGCTGGGATTACAGGCACCTGCCACCACACCTAGCTAATTTTTATATTTTTAGTAGAGATGGGGTTTCACCATGTTGGTCAGGCTGGTTTTGAACTCCTGACCTCAAATGACCCGCCCGCCTCGGCCTCCCAAAGTGTGGGAGTTACAGGCATGAGCCACCATGCTTGGCCTACCATTGTATTTCTTAATTTATGAATTTCCAGTTAATACTTTTTGCCCATTTTTCTGTTGAACACATTTGTGTAAGTTTTTGTAGGTGTAATGACACTTTATCTCTTATATATGTTACACATACATTTTTCCCCCAGTGTATCGGTTAAACTTCTTCATGGTCATTTGCTTGTTTGTTTTGGTTAATCGTTTTTGCTTATTAAAGTTTTCAATTTTTACATAGCAATTCTAATCATTTCTTTCATCCTTCATTATATGTAATAGTTGTCGTATGGAAGAGGATTAGACGTTTATGAAGAAGAATCAACCTGATGGGAGAAAGTTGCAGCATGGCAGATTTTTACTAAAATAACAAACAACTTTCTCCCAATTAAGACTGTGAGATATGGAATGCACTATCTCGCAGGTAGTGAGATCTCCATAATTAGGGGCTGTTAAGCATGAATTGCATGACCACCCGACAGTGATGCTGTCTGGGTGAGGCCGTATGGCCTCTGGCATCCTTAATTATTTACAAGGCAGATTTTTAATGGAATGCCAATAATGTAATTCTAATTGTTTTTCCCAGAGAACTTTTTTCAAAACTGCAACACCATACAAAATTTGAGGTTTCCAAGAGCAACTGGACCAAAGTTGATGTGGCAGATCAGGCAGCACTAAATGAAAATAGCTGAGAACCACTGAAAATTATAAGAAAGCATACCAGGACATTGTTAGTGGTCATATGCTTGTCATTCATGAGTTTTACTTTCATCACCATGCATCACCTTCCAGCCACAGAAATTTCCACTGAACCATACAAAGGTCATAGGAGCTGACCTCTCATAACTGGGAATGCGGATGGATGTAGGCAAAACTGACTTCCTAGCATAGGTTGATTGTGGGCATAACCAAGTCTTTTGAGAGTAACAGAGCAAGGTGGTGCCAGGTATGCGTATAGAAGCAATCTAGTATGCTGCTGCTATTGTAAAATTGGTGGAGCTGAATTACATAAAGGAGAGGAAAGTTCTCACCAAGTAAGTCTCAGAACAGGATGAGGCTCTATGAGTCTTAATCCATCTGACTATATAGTCATTCCCTTTTTAACCCTGGGTTACTGCTGCTTGGTAGACAGAACTGGGGAAAATAGGGTCAAACTTCAACCTGGAAGAATGCTTTTACTTTCTATGAATATAAAGTAATTGAATGAATAATTACATAATTGAATGAATTCTTACATTCATTCAATAATATATAATGAAACACTACGCCGGGCGCGGTGGCTCAAGCCTGTAATCCCAGCACTTTGGGAGGCCGAGGCGGGTGGATCACGAGGTCAGGAGATCGAGACCATCCTGGCTAACATGGTGAAACCCCGTCTCTACTAAAAATACAAAAAACTAGCCGGGTGTGGTGGCGGGCGCCTGTAGTCCCAGCTACTCGGAGGCTGAGGCGGGAGAATGGCGTGAGCCCGGGAGGTGGAGCTTGCAGTGAGCCGAGATCGCGCCACTGCACTCCAGCCTGGGCGACAGAGCAAGACTCCGTCTCAAAAAAAAAAAAAAAAAAAAAGAAACACTACGATGTGCAAAGCATTGGGAATTCAGCAATGAACAGGAAAGACAGCAGCTCACAGCCTAGAAGGGAAGTCACCTTTAAACAATTAATGACATCATAGGTTGTGAAAGGTACAAGGTGCTTGGGTCGTTCACAGCCATGGCATTGAAACCTGTCCAGGATATCAGAAAAGGCCTTCTGGAAAGACTAAAATTAAAGCGGAGATTTAAGGAAGGAGGAAGAGGTGCTGCCCATAAAAAGGGAGGACAGGAGAAGAGAATAAAAGATGGGGCTGCATAAGTATTTCAGGGGAATAAAAACACGTGTAAAAGTCCAAAGCCAGAGAGAAGTTTAGATTCACACCTCTCTGGAGTGGTATTAGGCTGTTTCTGATGCATGCAATGTAGTAGCAAGAACCAAAATTTAAAATGAGAGTTTAACTGGAGTTTGGCTCCCAGCCTTGCTAGTTCCTGAGCATGTGACCTTGGCAAATAACATAATCTGTCTTCAAATAACATAATCTGTCTTGACCTCAAGCTTCTCATCTGTCAAATGGCGATAATAGCACCTGCTCCACAGGTCGCTGTGAGAATGGGATTAGCTAATAGATATAAAATTTTGGCCAGTGTGGGGCTAGGTTTTAAATAAGCCTGATGGAAGCTGTCAGTGACCAAAATCTATTCTTTTTACCTAGCCCAAATCTTTCTTGCTGTCTGTGAACATACATCAATTGGATCGGTTCAACAGAGTTTTACTCAGTTTCTACTTTGGGTCATTGTAGATTCAGGCACTGTGAGAATATGAAAGAAGTGTGCCACAGGAATTGAAAGGTAGAAGTTAGTTGGGAAGAGAAGGTTAAAGAGGTGTTTGTCTCTTACTTTGTTTTTGTTTTTTGTTTTTTGTTTTTTTGAGACGGAGTCTTACTCTGTTGCCTAGGCTGAAGTGCAGTGGTGCGATCTTGGCTCACTGCAACCTCCACCTCCCAGGTTCAAGTGATTCTCCTGCCTCAACCTCCTGAGTAGCTGGGAGTACAGGTGCCTGCCACCACACCCAGATAATTTTTGTGGTTTTAGTAGAGACAGGGTTTCACCATGTTGGCCAGTCTGGTCTTGAACTCCTGACCTCAGGTGATCCACCTGCCTCGGTCTCCCAAAGTGTTGGGATTACAGGCGTGAGCTACCGCACCCAGCCTATCTCTTACTTTGTATGTATATCTTCAACTCCATCTGATCTATGAGCTCCTGCAGGAAAGGATCTGTAAAACAGGTCCTCTCTTTAATCCCAGTAAGATTCCCAAGTTTCTGATTTAGAGTAGGTGCTCAGCAAATCCCAGTTAAATAGAACCAATGAAAGTTTGGGAACTTACAGCAGATTTTAAACACTAGTAAACACATACATAGATTACAGGGGTTATCAGAAGGAAAATCTGTGTCAATCAGGGAAGGTTGATGGAGGTAAGGTTGGAAGGTTCAGCTTTTGTAGATGCTGTCACAGAACTTTCAAAGTGGTTGTACCTTTTTATTCTTCTACCAGCAATGTATGAGAAATGAATATAGAGGGAATTTTCAGACTTTTTAATTTTAGCAATTCTGGCAAGAGAGGAGAGATATTCCATCATGGTTTTACTTTGCATTTTCTTGGTGACTAATGATTTGGAGCATCGTTCCGTATGAGGGTTAGCCATTTGAATATCCTTTTTGTAAAGTGTCTGTTCAAGTCTTTTTCTCACTTTCAAAAATTATATTGACTATTTTTATATATTATGAATGCAAGACTTTTGTTGGATTTATCAACTGTGAATCTCTTCCCCGAGTATGTGGCTCAACCATTTACTATTCACGGTCTCTTTCTATGGAAGAAGTTCTCAATATTAATAAAAAATAGTATGTCAAATTTTTAAGGGTTAGTTCTTTTTGTGTACTATTAAAGAAATCCTTACCTAATCCAAGGTGATAAAGATATATTCCTAATTTTTTTTTTTTAGCTTTAATTTTAGGTTTGGGGGTACATGTGAAGGTTAGTTAATGTAGATAAACTCATGCCATGGGGGTTTGTTTTATGGATTACTTCATCACCCAGGAATTAAGCCCCCAAAATATGGGACGCTTCACAAATTTGCATGTCATCCTTGCAAAGGGGTCATGCTAATCTTCTCTGTATTGTTCTCGTTTTAATATATGTGCTGCTGGAGCAAGCACAAGCATTTTTAAGTGAAATCTTCTTTCCTCAACCAAAAAGAAATGCATGCATATGGTTTAAAAAATCCAAAAAGTCTGAAGGATAATGAAATGACAACTAAATCCTCTAATTGTATGACCAAGTTCTTCTCCCCAAAGACAACCACTGTTAACACTCTTTTATACAGGCTTATAGATATTTTCTATATATATAGTTATAAAAACATATGTATGAATATTCCTTTTACTTATTCACCAAATGGTACATATTAATAAGACTGTCCTGTACATTACTATTTTTGTTCAACAGTGTATCTCAGCAATTTTTCCCTATTAACCCCTTTGAAATGACCTCACTCCTTTTAAGGGCTTGCAGATAATTGTTTTGTATGCAAGCTTTATAATTTAAAGCCACTGACCCCTCCTAAAGGGATCGATTAGGTTGTGTTTAGTCTTTTGTTATCACAAACAGTGCTGCAATAAACATCCTTGTGCATAGGACTTTGTGTGAGCAATGAAATGACTTGTTCCAAGCGTATGGGTGTTTATAATTCTGTTAACTCTGGCCAAATTATCAAAAAGGTTACATTGGCTTATACATACTCCAGCAGCATACGAGGGTGCTTTTCCTTTCTCTGGCGGGGTAGCATTTTTTTTTTTTTTTTGAGATGGAGTTTTGCTCTTGTTACCCAGGCTGGAGTGTAGGGGTGCGATCTCAGCTCACTGCAACCTCCGCCTCCTGTGTTCAAGCAAGTCTCCTGCCTCAGTCTCCTGAGTAACTGGGATTTCAGGTGCCCGCCACCACCTTGCTAATTTTTTTTTGTATTTTTAGTAGAGATGGGGTTTCACCATGTTGGTCAGGCTGGTCTCGAACTCCTGACCTGAGGTGATCTACCCACCCTCCCAAAGTGCTGGGATTACAGGTGTGAGCCACCGCACTTGGTCCGATTTAAATAAGAAGAGCAATGAAGAGAACACTTTTCATAGAAGGAACAGCATAAACAAAGGCTTAGAGTGGAGTTTTCCAACCTTGGCATTATTGAGTGTTTTGGCTGAATAATTCATTGTGGTAAGGACTGTCCTGGGCATTATAGGATGTTTAGTGGTATCCCTGGCCTCCACCTACTAATGCCAGTAACAAGCCACCCTCTCTGCCCCTTAGGTGTGACAACCTAAAATGTCTCCAGACACTGCCAGATGTTTTGTAGGGGACACAGTTGCACTGGGTTGAGAATCATGACTTAGAGGTTGGGATGTTCAGGGGTCAGGCTGTGGGGGGATTGGTGTGTGTGTGTGTGTGTGTGTGTGTGTATACAAGTGCACAGTGAGCACAGGGAAAAACCAAGAAGGCTGGTGGGGTGTTAACCCTAGAAAGCTTCAGAGTTAGTCTGAAAAGAGATGTATTTCTTCTCTTGCTTTCCTGTCCTTTCATAAAAACCCACATTGCAAAAACCCATCCCTTTTTTTTGTTGTTGTTGATGAGGAGAGAAAGCCACGCACTAACCCTTCGTCCTCTTCGTTATTAGTGAGCAACCCAGGACAGGCGCTTTGAGTGCATACAGGTTGTTCATGATCTTTAGTATCATTGTAATCTCACAACAACACATGGGGGTCCTGATCAGCATGCGAAGGGCTGGTCTACAGATGGGGAAATAGAGGCTCAGGGAGAGAAGTTGAAGCCATTGTGCTTTCCGGCCCTTGGGTGGCTGTACATCTCCACAGCTCTACTCTGAGAGGCTTGAGCAGCCGGCTTTGCTGCTGCCATTACTGAAAGCCCAGTGTAAAGTCATTTGGATGATTTTAGTCATTATTTCCATCATCTGTTGAACCTCAGAATAGGCTTTAAGTCATTATTCTTTCTCTCCTCACGATTTGGTTTATTTTTGGAAGTGAAATCAATGGATTGTCTTTTGCTTTCTTTCAGAAACCTCTTTGCTGCATTTCTAACCACACCCAGGAGTAGGCATGTGGTTAGATGCTCATGGAATGTATGACAGCCCCTCTCTGGCTCAGTTTCCTAATGGGCCAGATGATAGCTATGCTCCCGTACTGTGCAGGTCTCAGTGTGTTATTATTAAGTTCACTGCTTGGCAGAGATAACGTGTTAACTCATAGTAATAAATAACTATGAATATGTGACTTCAGCTTCTAATAAAGTACCTAGTCCATAGTAGGAGCTCAGTAAATGTTTGTTGAATGAAGAAGTATATAATCACATGGTTATCTGGGAGCAGTACCACCCAGGCAAGTGGAGCACCTGCCTTAGGTCCTGGGCCTCAGGGGTCTTGCACTTTATTTATTTATTTAATTTTTTTTCTTGAGACAGAGTCTTGCTCTGTCGCCCAGGCTGGAGTGCAGTGGCGTGATCTTGGCTCACTGCAACTTCTGCCTCCTGGGTTCGAGTGATTCTCGTGCCTCAGCCTCCCGTGTAGCTGGGATTACAGGCGTGTGCCATCATGCCTGGCTAATTTTTGTATTTTTAGTGGATATGGGGTTTCATCATGTTGACCGGGCTGGTCTTGAAGGGGTCTTGTACTTTAGAATGCTGTCCTTAACATCTTCTAAGCCCTTCCAGTGACCGAGACTGGCCAAGGCCAGTAGTGCCAACCAGACAGGGTGCTCTAGGCCCGACCTCCACCGTGTCAGCCCCAGTCCCTGTTTTCTCTCCTTTGGAATGCTCTTCAATTCGCTTCTTAGTACAGGGGGTCAACCAGATGCCCTAGGAGACCTCTAAGGTTTACACCTATGAGATTGTCTCAGGGACCCCTGACCAGGCCCAATTCCAAAAGGGCTTCTGGGAGAAAGGATCTTTTCTTCCAGCCACAGAGTATTTCTTTTGCAGTATCACAGGAAGTTGGGTGATCAGAATGGTGCTTAAACGTTGATTTTAGGTCACTCAAATTGTTTATATATACAGGACCCCACAGAAAACATTTGCATAGGCCTCCACATGCCTTAGGGCTAATCATGTCTAGTAGATCATCATTCATTCATTCAGGCAGTCATTCAATGAATTCATGCCTTCAACTGACCCCTCAATTAACTAGTGTAGGCTATTATTATTATTAGCAGAGTGAACACATGCACCGGACCCCAGGCAAAGAAGTGGAGAACCCAGCCAGTGTGTGGAGAACCCAGCCAGTGTGTGAGTTGGTTAGCAACATACAGTAGGTCATTACCACAGAGGACATAACATCGGAACTTAGGTCTTAAAGAATGGCCAGAATTTTTCCAGGTGGGACATGTCGTGTTTAGCGAGGAGAAAATAATTATATGGGTCTAAAGGCTGCAGTGAGGGCTAGGAAGAGATGGCACGTGAGTTGGAAAGACAGATGTGGCCACAACATGAAGGGCCTGTTGTCAGGCTGAGGTTTCTGCACATCTTTTCTGAAGACATTGGAGAGCAATTAAATGTTTTTTAGCCAGGAGGGACATGGTTAGCTATCTAGATTAGAATTAGATTAGAATTAGAAAGTTCGTCCCAAGGGCTGGGTGTGGTAACTCACGCCTGTAATCCCAGCAATTTGGGAGGCTGAGGCGGGCAGATCACATGGTCAGGAGTTTGAGACTAGCCTGACCAACATAGTGAAATCCCGTCTCTACTAAAAATACAAAAAATTAGCCAGGAGTGGTGGCGGGTGCCTGTAATCCCAGCTACTCAGGAGGCTGAGGCAGGAGAATCACCTGAACCTGGGAGGCAGAGGTTGCAGTGAGGCAAGATTGTACCACTGCACTCCAGTGCGAGACTCTGTCTCAAAAAAAAAAAAAAAAAAAGTTCATCCCAATTGGCGGTGGGCTGTGTGGACTGTGTGGATATTGGGTTGGAGGAAAGCAAGACAGGTGTCAAAGTGACTCCTCTGGAAGTTCCAGCCAGGTATAAGGCAACCAGAGCCTGGTGAAAGGTGGCAACCCCAAGAAAGGAGGGCTGGGAAGTCACAGATAGTCAGTTCCCAAACTCTGAAAGATTCTGAGAGGCAGAGTCAGTACCTCCTCTCCACGAGGTTGGCTTCTTTTGTAATCCAGCTGCCTGGCTGAGCACTTTCTCCTTTCTTTCCTTTCTAATCACTTTTCCCTTCTCTCCTAATCTGATGGCATGAGACCAGCTGTTGAAACAAGACTCTTTTCTGGATGGAGAGGAAGCTGAAATCAACGGCATCCTAGGCAGTCTACCCTCAGGAAGACCTTCCCAGAAAAGCCTGCAGAGCCTAGACAGAGGCAGGGATTATGTGTTCAGTCTGCATGGAAAAGCTTCTGGACTTATCCCAAGGAGCTCTGCTGAGCAGCTCAGAGACCTTCAGAGTGGCCTCAGGCAGGTGACCCCAGCTTCTTCGAGAGTGCAGGGGAGGGGCCTGTGGTTTCTGTTTCATGACATGCACCCACTGCGCTGGTCCGAGAACCCCCTGCAGGATTTGTCTTCACCCCAGAGTGTACGGATCCCCATCAGGACTGGTTGCATCTCTGGAAATGACCTCAGTCTTTGGAATATTTGTTCTTTTTGGCTTATCAAACAATGTCCTCGTTTTGCTAGAGGAAAAGGGAAAGAAACTCTCTGAACGAGCAGGCCATCCTTTGTTCTGGGCCCATAAATCTGGCGCGAGCACATGTCCGGCCTTCCCACCCCCCACCGCATCATTGTCCCACTGCTGATTAATAGGTCAGAGCTAACTTTAAACTGGCATTTCCTGACCAGTCCCTCTCCCTGCCTTCAACCCTGCCTGGCTGTTCTTTAAAAATCTGCTGTATTTTAGAACATGGTTTCACTCTGTCCTGTGGCCTCAGCTTCACACTGTGTTCCAAGGTGACTGCGTTAAGTTTGGTCAAAGCCGTCTGTGCTGTTCCTGAGTTGGCAGAATAAGGGCTGAGGCAGAGGGGTGGGCGCACAGCTGAGTGGGGGCTGTCTCAGGGTTTTTGAGCCACCGCTGGCCTATCTAGTCTCAGAAGCACATACCTGGGCATGATCAGAAGGGCTGCGTGGAGAAAGGATGTGACAATAAGTATGACATGGTGTTTTATTTTGCCTTTGTTTTTTTTCATGTACTGCGACTGAATGGTGTCTCAACCATGCAAAATAATGTAGAAGAGTGGGTCCCGACGTGAAGATGTTCTTGATGTTGACTGAGTAAGGAAGGATACGAAAACTGAGTATCTCTATTATCTAGCCAGACAGTTTTTATAGTAACTATGTTGTACTTGGTTAACAAGGAGGTATACCTCAAAAGTGGCTTTAATTTGAGTTGGCTCTCTTTTTTTTTTTTTTTTTTTTTTGAGATGAAGTCTGGCTCCGTCACCCAGGCTGGAGTGCAGTGGTGTGATCTTGGCTCACGGCAAGTTCCACCTCCTGGGTTCAAGCGATTCTCGTGCCTCAACCTCCCGAGTAGCTGGGATTACAGGCACACACAACCACACCTGGCTAATTTTTGTATTTTTAGTAGAGATGGGGTTTCAACGTGTTGACCAGGCTGGTCTTGAGCTCCTGACCTCATGATCTGTCCGCCTCAGCCTCCCAAAGTGCTGGGATTACAGGCGTGAGCCACTGTGCCCGGCCTGAGTTGTCTCTTAACTCTGGGGTAAGCCACGGCATCTCCACCTATGACTACAACCTTCTGCTTGTCAAGAACCCAGTTAATAAGGGTTCCAGTAGCATTTCCTACCTTAGGCAGTCAGGCTGAAAACCGGCTGATGGGACAGTAACGGCCACGTGTGAAAACCTACTGATATCAGGCTGCAGCAGAGGGGAAGCCAAAGAATCTTACGTAGATTATCTCACTTAGGAGTTGCAACAACCCATTCTTATCCCCACATTACAGGGAGGACATGAAATTCAGAAGAGGATAAGAAGCTGGTCCACGGTCATGCAGCTAGTCCCTGAGAGTGAAAATGTCGATTCACTCTGATGACAGTAGCTGTGCTCTTCCTAGTGTTCTGTTTTCCTGATGGCCAACCTAGGCTTCTGAAAACACAATTACCTTGCAAAATGCTCAGGAAGCAGCCGGGCACAGTGGCTCACGCCTGTAATCTCAGCACTTTGGGAGGCTAAGGCGGGCGGATTATGAGGTCAGGAGTTCGAGGCCAGCCTGGCCAACATGAAACCCCGTCTCTATTAAAAATACAAAAATTAGCCAGGCATGGTGGGGCGTGCCTGTGATCCCAGCTACTCAGGAGGTTGAGGCAGGAGAATTGCTTGAATCTGGGAGGCAGAGGTTGCAGTGACCCGAGATTGTGCCACCATATTCCAGCCTGGGTGACAGAGCGAGACTCTGTCTCAAAAAAAAAGTAAAAAAAAAAAACGCTCAGGAAGCTCAGCGAGAGACCTTCCACATGTCTGCATCTGCTGGTAACTGAGAGCCTGGCTGGAAGGTCAGAGAGGTTGGAAAAGTGATGAGGTCCACCGTGCAGCCACAGGGGTACCCCTTACACTCAATGAATGTGCCTCTTTTACTTCAGCTTGGGGTCTGAGACAACTGTGCGCTTCTGGACCCCTAAGCCTTTCACAGTAGTGACATCAAGGATAAAGAAGCGCACAGAGCTCTCGTGGCCTATTTCTCTGTTTTTTCCCCCACATTGTCAGCTGACCAGGAAAATGGATTCACCATAAATAAACAGGCTCCCAAGCATCCAACAGAAACAAACGATGAGTGACGTTGAGCGACTCTCGTTAGGATCCTGAAAAATCCTGGTTTCGGGAAGCCCTAATTCCTTCCACATTTCACTCACTGGACTCTTGGAATTAATAGTGTTCTAGACTGGTGGCACGAAAGACTGAGATCCACTGAAATCACTCACGAGACTTTTTTTTTTTTAAAAGGCAAAATAAAACAAGCTGTTATCCTTGTCACACACCCTCTCTCTGTGCAGTCTCCCAGTGGTGTTTAGTGTGATCATCCAAGATCAGATGTGCCAGAGTTACTATTGAAACTTTTGAAATTATGATATCCAAAAAGAAAAATACCAAAACCGCCCTCAATCTCATCACAAAGATAAATTTGTTGTTGACATTTTGGTGTATTTTTCTGTTGTGTGTGTGTGTGTGTGTGTGTGTGTGTGTGTACACATCTATCTATAGGGCCAGACAATAGATCTACCACTGTGCCTTCGAATCCATGAGGCACTGGCTCTAGAACCAAAATCCACAGACATTCAAGTTCCTTATATAGAAAAAATGGTGTAGTATTTGCATATATCCCACGCACATCCTCCCATATACTTTAAATTATCTTTAGATTACTTTTAATACCTAATCCAATGTAAAGGCTATGTAAATAGTTGTTATACCATATTGTTTAAGGAATAATGACAAAAAACTCTGTATATGTTTAGACAAGGCCATCCTTTTATTTATTTATTTTATTTTATTTTTTATTTTTTGAGATGGAGTCTCTTTCTGTCACCTAGGCTTGAGTGCAGTGGCGTGATCTCGGCTCACTGTCACCTCCACCTCCCAGGTTCATGGAATTCATCCTGTCTCAGCCTCCCAAGTAGCTGAGATTACAGGTGCCTGCCACCATACCCAGCTAATTTTTTCTTTTTTTTTTTTTTGATATGGAGCCTCGCTCCTGTCGTGCAGGCTAGAGTGCAGTGGCGTGATCTTGGCTCACTGCTATCTCCACCTCCCGGGTTCAAGTGATTCTCCTTCCTCAGCCTCCCAAGTAGCTGGGATTACAGGTATCCATCACCACACCAGACTAATTTTTGTATTTTTAGTAGAGATGGGGTTTTGCCATGTTGGCCAGGCTGGTCTCAAACTCCTGACCTCAGGTGATCCACCCGCCTTGGCCTCCCAAAGTGCTAGGATTACAGGCATGAGCCATCTTGCCTGGCAGCCCAGCTAATTTTTGTATTTTTAGTAGAGATGGGGTGTCTCCATGTTGGCCAGGCTGGTCTCGAACTCCTGGACTCAAGTGATCTGCCCAACTCGGCCTTCCAAGGTGCTGGGATTATAGACATGAGCCACTGCGCCCGGCCATTTCTAAAATATTTTTGATCTGGGATTGGTTGAATCCGTGGGTGCAGAGCAGAACCCACTGATACAGAAGGCTGACTGTACTCAAGTAGGATTATACTATGCATACTCTTTGGTATGCTCCCTCACTCAGTCAATATCAGGAACATCTTTCTGTGTCAGTACCTTCTTCTACAACACCATTTTGCATGGTTGAGTAGTATTCTATGATATGGATGTATCATAACAGTTTAAACCCACTTCCAATTTTGCCGACTACTTCTGATTTTGGTTAGTCTCAAGCATTAATTTATTGAGTCCTTTCTATGTGCTGAATGCTTTGCAAATCCTATGACTTGATGGGAAGCAGTGCCTGGTGATAGAGAGGCTTCGGTTCAAATTCCATCACTGTTCTTTACTAGCTCTTTGACTAAGTTACTGAACTTCTCTGGGTCTCAGCTACCTCCTGTGGAGAATATGGGTAATGGTACTCTCCTTAAAGGACAATGGTAAAAATGATACAGTGAGAAAAGACACAGAGTGTGGCCCAGAGCAGGCTCACAGCAAATGGTAGCTGTCATTGCTGCAGTGGAGGGTGTCCTGTCCCATGTGAGGGAAAGTGGTCAGAGGCAGTGTTTGTGTGGGACTCAGAGTCCACGGTTAGCCCTGAAGGGGCACAGTTGGGCTGAGCAGACAAAGTGGGGAGACTTGCAAACACCTGCTCTGGAATCCATTGCCCTGGGCCTCTGCTTTCATTATCCAACAAGGAGCCAGGAGTCTGGGGAAGGACAGATGGTAGAGACTGCAGTGGAGAAGTGCTATTGACAAATTTGTTGGCATCTGGGCACTGAACTGGGAATAGGAGCTGTGAACCTTACCAGCTGGGTTTGCTCAAGGTTGTGGTGCTCCAGGTTGGCTGTGGAGGTGCCTCCAGGCCTTTTGGCTTTCTCCAGCTAAGCATTAGGTAGGAGTTAAGGGCTTAGGTTGGGAAGTCTCAGATCTAAGATCCAGTCTCTGCTCTCATTTCTCTGATATTCAATCTCTTTATCTATAAAATTGAGACAATAATACTGCCTCGGCTTGGCGTGGTGGCTCACACTTGTAATCCTAGCACTTCGGAAAGCCGAGGTGGGTGGATCACCTGAGGTCAGGAGTTCAAGACCAGCCTGATCAACATGGCAAAACCCCATCTCTACTAAAAATACAAAAAATTAGCTGGGCGTGGTGGTACATGCCTGTAATCCCAGATACTTGGGAAGCTGAGGCAGGAGAATTGCTTGAATCTGGGAGGTGGAGGTTGCAGGGAGCCAAGATCATGCCACTGCACTCCAGCCTGGGCAACAGAGTCAGACACCATCTCAAAAAAAAAAAAAAAAAGCCAGCCTCATAGGGAGGCTATGAAGATAATGTGAGCTAATGTATGTGAAGCTGACACCAGCTCAGGGCCAACCTGAAAACACACAATAGGTGGTGACGGCAGGTTTTCTTACCCACTTGTCCTACTTTTCCCACCTGCTCAAAGATGCTGTACTTGCTGGGCACGGTGGCTTATGCCTGTAATCCCAGCACTTTGGGAGGCTGAGGCGGGTGGATCACCTGAGGTCGGGAGTTCAAGACCAGCCTGGCCAACATGGAGAAACCCTGTCTCTACTAAAAAATACAAAATTAGCCAGGCATGGTGGTGCATGCCTGTAATCCCAGCTACTCCAGAGGCTGAGGCAGGAGAATCATTTGAACCCAGGAGGCGGAGGTTGCGGTGAGCCGAGATCACGCCATTGCACTCCAGTCTGGGCAAAAAGAGCGAAACTCTGTCTCAAAACAAAAAAAAAAGAAAGAAAGAAGCTGTACCTTCTGCCTCTGCTTGGTTCATGCAGACTTTGCCAATGGCCTAGTGTTTGGAGAGAAGGCAACGGCAGGAAATCAGGGATGAGGGGAAAAGAGAGGATGAAGTCTGAGCTCGAAGCCTTCAAACAAACCTTGAGATTCAAGGTTCTGTTCCAGGCTAGATAGAGGCTACTGGGAGATGGCTATGACCACACAGCTGGTATGAGGCTCGGGAGAGATACTTGGAAGAAAACAATAGCCCAGAGGCCTTGGGATTTTACACAATTTTTGCCTGGAGAAAGGATGCAAACCTAGACAACTTTTTGAGGTCTTTCTCCAGGATCTGCGGATGGCTTTAAAGCCAAGGTAGTGGTTCTCAAAGTGTATTCCACAATGAGATGAGCACAAACACTGAGAGCAAATGAGTGCTTGGGAAATTTTGTAACTATTTGACAGTCACGTTATGTGTGTTCAATCTAATACAAAAAGGCTGAGTCTGTGTGTGTTTTGTATGCCCTTTAAATTTTTACATTTCTAGTAATTCGTTATGTTTTACAAATGTCACAGTCTGTGCTAGATTAGTTAATTAAAGCAAAACAAAACAAAACTTATCCTCCCCAAAGATGCTTGGAGAAGTGTTGCTTCCGGCCAATCTATAAATGTCACACATTGCTCTCCATGGAGTTTGCAGCATTTTCACTTTAGGGGCAAAACTGAATGGTGTATCAGAAAGAGCCCTTGGTTCTCGGCCTCTCCAGGCCAGTCTAGCTGTGTGGTCTTGGAAAACCTCCCTATGATCACTTTCATTATCTGTAAAATGAGGGTAATAAAACCCACCACATGGGATATAGTGAGATTCAATCTAGGAAAAGAGCATAATTGGATCTCTGGCCTGTGATAGGTACTAAAGAATATTTGTTCCTTTTTTCTTTCCCTTTGCAGTTTATTTACATGTAGAAAAACTTAAGTGTTCTGCTTTCTTGGTCTCTTAAAAAGTATTTCCACCCATCTAGTCTTTGCTTGTTCTAGGCTAATGGTGGTTCTTGCAATTTCCATCATAATGGTTCCAGCATTTTACATACATTTGCCTTTCCTTACAATAAGCTTGCAAGGCAGGAATAGTTTTTTTATTTTGAAAAAGAGAAAAGTGAAGTCAGAGAGTTTGAATGGCTTGCCCAAACTCACAGGGGGCTGTGACTAACCGTTGAAACCCAGGCCTGTTCAACTACCCAGCAACTTCAGATGGAGGTCCCTTCGCGGCCTTGACTTTCACAGTCACTGGCCCTCCCTTTCTCTTATCGTTTTCTCTTTCACGCATAAGTAGCTGTTCTGAGGGTAACGGTCAGATGTTCAGTAAGCCCAGGGGGATCAGGGACACCTGTGATCGGAGACATGGTGTGTGGGGATCCAGCAGCCTTTGCATTTCAGCAGTTACTGCAGCAGAGAAACAGAGAGGAAATCAAAGTGCGTAGAAACGCCAAGGCCTCCCTGCTGCTCCCGCCCCATCTGCTCAGGTAGGGTCACTGAGGATGCTTCAGGATAGGTCTTCTTTCTTGACTCTGGAAATGAAACTCCTGTCATGTTTAGCTGTGGGCACATCTGCCACGCAGCTGGTCTTGTTGCACAATGTATGCTTCTCACCAGCTCCCTCTGGTCTTGCCACCAGCAGGGGACACGATCCTTTTTCTTGCTCAAGGCTGAGCTGCAGCGATGAAAATAGACTTCCCCCACCCTACCCCAACCCAATGAAGAGAAGAGAAGTGGTTCTACTGTACCTCTGTGAAGGATCTGCTGGATGGGGGTGATGGAGGGAGCCCTGGCTAGAAGGTCAGAGAGAACTGGGTTTCAGTTCCAGCTCTCTCTGATCTTCTTGCCAAGCTTCTGCTTTCTCACTGGTAAATGGAGACAAGAATATGACTTATCTCATGGTGGGAATTAAGTAGGTAAGGTTTATTGTAAGGCCTGGTCATAAGAGCAGCAGACGCTTCTAGGATGCAGACACATTGCCAGGCACTGTTCTAGGATGTTACCAGAAAGGGGTCCCGATCCAGACCCCAAGAGAGGGTTCTTGGACCTTACACAAGAAAGAATTTGGGGCGAGTCCATAAAGTGAAAGCAAGTTTATCGGGAGAGTAAAGGAATAAAAGAATGGTTCTTCTATAGGCAGGGCAGCAGTGTGGGCTACTTGACTGAGTATACTTATGGTAATTTGTTGATTCTATGCTAAACAAAAGGTGGATTATTCATGAGTTTTCCAAGAAAGGGGTGGGCAGTTCCCAGAACTGAGGGTTACTCCCCTTTTTAGACCATAGAGTGTAACTTCTCGACGTTGCCCTGGCATTTATAAACTGTCATGGTGCTGGTGGGAGTGTCTTTCAGCATGCTAATGTGTTATAATTAGCATATAATGAGCAGTGAGGATGACCAGAGGTCACTTTCCTAGCCATCTTGGTTTTGGTGGGTTTTGGCCGGCTTCTCTACTACGTCCTGTTTTATCAGCAAGGTCTTTGTGACCTGTATCTTGTGCTGGCCTCCTATCTCATCCTGTGACTAAGAACGCACCCCAGCAGTTCTTAGCGTTATTTTACCCAGCCCATGTTCAAGATGGAGTCGCTGTGGTTCAAACACCTCTAACATAAGGGCCTTGTTTATTACTTTATTTCATTCTCACCACAAACTTTATGGGCAGGTGTTATTATTATCTTCACTTTGCAGAAGAGGAAACTGAAACAGAGGAGGATGATGTAATTTACAGTGAGTAAGTGACAAACCAGGGTTCAGGCTGGAAAGCATGCGTCTTTAGCTATGATCCCATACTGTATCTCACTATGGTGTGTGGTAAGCCAGTGCATGTGAAGTCCTTTCTACTCCCTTATGCAAGTCATGTTTTCCTGCCAGAACAGGATCTGTCCTATGAGAGTTGACACATGAAAGCCAAATATGATAAATCGGGGTGGAGATTCACCTTAAAAAGATTCTCAGGCCCGGTGTGGTGGCTCACACCTGTAATCCCAGCACTTTGGGAGGCCAAGGCAGGTGGATCACAAGGTCAGGAGTTCAAGACCAGCCTGGTCAACATGGTGAAACCCCGTCTCAACAAAAAATACAAAAATTAGCCGGGCGTGGTGGCGTGTGCCTGTAATCCCAGCTACTTGGTAGAATCTCTTGAACCCAGGAGGCAGAGGTTGTAGTGAGCCAAAATTGCACCACGGCACTCCAGCCTGGGTGACAGAGAGAGACTCAGTCTCAAAAAAAAAAAAAAAAAAAGAAAAAAGAAAGAAAGAAATAAAGATTCTCCCAGAATATCAGGACTTGTCAATAATGGGACTGAGGTATTTGTATACTAGAAGAAGGAGTGGAACATTGAAAGGGGTTTCACCATCCATGAAAGGCAAGATGTGAAGTGAAGCCAGAGTCTCGACCAATAATAGACCTTGAGAATGATCATTCCAAGGACACAGCTATCCCTATTGAGTCCATCTGCCATAGGAAAGAGGATGTTTGTTGAGGATGACTTGAGTTGCTGGTTTACCTGACAGCTGACTCTCTCTCTGTATAAATAAATGCACATCCATCTCTTTGAGCTTGGTTGATATGAATCATCTTTGAGAGACTAATCTATTCTTCTTGTTCTAATCAAATCAGTTTTTTTTTTTACTTCTTTTTGATGGCATTTCGCTCTTGTTGCCCAAACTGGAGTGCAATGGCGTGATCTTGGCTTACTTCAACCTCCGTCTCCAGGGTTCAAGCAATTCTCCTGCCTTAACCTCCCGAGTAGTTGGAATTACAGGCGCACGCCACCACGCCTGGCTAATCTTTTGTATTTTTAGTAGAGATGGGGTTTCAGCATGTTAGCCAGGTTGGTCTTGAACTCCTGACCTCAGGTGATCCGTCCATCTCAGCCTCCCAAAGTGCTGGGATTACAGGTGTGAGCCACCATGGTTGGCCAAATCAGGTTTTTGAAATGAAAAGGCATAGGCCAAATTCTGAAGTAGGTGGATTTCATAGAAAGTAATAAAATAAATGTAGAACGTTGTGGCTCCTCGGCGATAGCCAGTTGGACTTCTTTAGACAATATTGTTCAGGCTGCCATGCACATCACCATCTGTCACCCGTCGGCCCTTCTGTAGAGCCACGCACGTTGCCCTCGGGTCTTCTGTGGAGGTAATTGATTCTAGTTTTGGCTCATGCATGTTTTCCCTGGAAGTTCTGCATAGTTTTGAAGTTCTCTCTTATCTAGCTTAAAAACCTGTGGGCCTATTGCTCTGAATTTTTGCTCCTATTCTGCATTTAGTCTGCTTTTTCTTCCACAGGACAGCCCTTCAAGATTTTTGATGCCAGTCTCGTTACTCACAGACCATTTTCTCAAGTGGCTCTCATCCCTTTCTCACGTGGGGTCCAGAACCTTCCTCGGCCCAGTTATTGACTGCTTTTCCACAAGGCTGGTGAATTGCAGCATGGTTATCTAATGGCAAAAGAGAGTGGACAGGGATCCTACAAGGGGTCTGGGGTATACCTGGAGCTGAACCAAGGCATTTCATGGGTGATTTATGTTTCATCTTAGTGATGATGATGCAGAAGTTTTGCTTTTCATTTCTAATTGAATTTATGGTTGTATAATAGAAATGTAACATGACTCTATCTTTACAAAATTTTGTTAAAAATTAAAAAAAAATAGAGACAGGATTGGCTGGGCATGGTGGCTCACACCTATAATCTCAGCACTATGGAAATCCGAGGTAGGCGGACCACCTGAGGTCAGGAGTTTGAGACCAACCTGGCCAACATGGTGAAACCCCATCTCTACTAAAAATACAAAAATTAGCCGGGCATGATGGTAGGTGGCTGTAGTCCCAGTTACTTGGGAGCTTGAGGCAGGAGAATCGCTTGAACCTGGGGGAGGATGGAGGTTGCAGGAAGCGGAGATTGTGTCACTGTACTCCATCTTGGGCAACAGAGTCAGATTCCATCTCAGGAAAGAAAAAACAAAGAGTGAGAGACAAGATCTCAATATCTCAATATGTTGCCCAGGCTGGTCTCAAACTCCTGGACTCGAGCAGTCCTCCTGCCTCAGCCTCCGAAAGTGCTAGGATTACAGGCATGAGCTACTATGTGTAGCCTCTTTCCTCTATCTTATTCCACCGCATAGCTTCAGGGCTAGTTATGCCTGGGATAAAAAAGTTCTGATGTAGGTCAGTGAGTCCCAGCCTGTAGGTCATGAGTCGCTCAGTGTGGTTTATAAGTTGTGTCAACAAGGTAGCTCCCATTGCTTCAGTCAAGTGTCAGAAAGTAGGGTTGCAGTGAAAGGGGCCGGCAGGCAGAGGAGTTATGTAGAATTTTGGCAGGATCTGTCAACATTGCTAATGTCCCAGCAGTCCTACTTAAGAGATCTAACACATGAGAATGTCGTTACTCTATGCAAACTTAGGTATGTGTATGTAAGAGTGGTCACTGTAGCCTGGCTTAGAAGGGCAGCAGTGTCAAGTTATGGTCCAGTAAACTGTAATATTGGGGACGTACAGATGTATACTGTTTCAAAGGTTAAGAGGAATGGAGTGAGTCTAAATGTGCTGACTTGGAAGCTTGTCCAAGGAATATTTTAGATTACTTTTATTTTTTTATTTTTTTCTTGAGATGGAGTCTCACACTGTCATCCGGGCTGGAGTGCAATGGTGCGACCTCAGCTCACTGCAACTTCTGCCTCCCAGGTTCACATGATTCTCCTGCTTTAGCCTCCTGAGTAGCTGGGATTACAGGAGCACACCACCACACCCGGCTAATTTTTTGTATTTTTAGTAGAGATGAGGTTTCACTATGTTGATCAGACTGGTCTCGAACTCCTGACCTTGTGATCCGCCTGCCTCGGCCTCCCAAAGTGCTGGGATTACAGGTGTGAGCCACTGCGCTAGGTCTAGATTACTTTTATTTTAAAAGTTCATTAATTAATTTTTTCATACAGGGTCTTGCTCTGTTGCCCAGGCCAAAGTGAAGTGGCACAATCACAGCTCATTGCAACCTTAACCTCCCAGGCTCAAATGATCCTCTCATCTCAGCCTCCTTAGTAGCTGAGTCTATAGATGCACACCACTGTGGCTGACTAATGTTTACAAAAATTTTTTGTAGAGATGGGTCTCACTATGTTGCCCAAGTTGATCTCACACCCCTGGGCTCAAGCAACCCTCCTGCCTCAGCCTCACGAAGTGCTGGGATTGCAGATATGAGCCACTGCGCTTGGCCTATTTTAAAGAATAAAAATAAGGCTTTAGAACATTCTGAGCCTGGGCAGTATAAGAAGACAACATCTCTACAAAAAGTTTAAAGTTTAGCTGGGTGCGGTAATGTATGCCTGTAGTCTCAACTACTCAGGAGCCTGAGGCAGAAGGATCACTTGAGCCCAGGAGTTTGAGGCTGCAGTGAGCTGTGATCATGCCACTGCACTCTAGTCTGGAAAACAGAGGAAGATCCTGTCTCAAAAAAAAAAAAAAAAAGATAAAATAAAAAGAACATTCTGTATAATGTGATTCCATTTCTGGTTTGAAAAATTATACATGTTGTAAAGTCACAGAGAAATATCTAGAAGAAAACGCACACTTCACTGTTAAAAGTGATTACCTTGTATGACCTTGGGAAGATGGAAGATGGGGTTAACAAAGTTTTGTGGGAAATATATTTTTCAGTTTTTCTCTTTTTCTATTTTTATTTTTTAGAGACAGAGTCTTGTTCAGGTCCTTGCCCAGGCTGGAGTGAGTGCAGTTCACTGCAGCCCTGAGTTCCTGGGCTCAAGCAATCCTCTTGCGCTCAGCTTCTTGAGTAGCTGAAGCTACAGATATGCACCACCATGTCCAGCTAATTTTTTAAAACTTTTTTTTTTTTTTGGTAGAGACAGGGCCGCACTATTTTGCCCAGACTTCTCTTGAACTCCTGGGCTCAAGGGATCCTCCTGTCTTGGCCTCCCAAAGAGCTGGAATTGGAGGGGTGAGTCACCGCGTCCTGCCTCCATTGTATTCTTTATAGACATTTTCTATAGATTTTTTTTTCCCTTATATATTTCTGTTTTGTTTGCTGGAGGGCATATTGCTTCTGTGGATAAAGCCAATGCTTTCTAAAAAGGAACACAATAAACTGTGTTTATATTTATTTATCTCCTAATAATAGGTTTTAGAATTATAAAACTCATGTATTATGATACAAATTCAAAAAGTATTATAAGTTATACAAAGAGTAGTAGGTCTCCTTACCATCCCGATTTTTAGTTTCATCTCCAGAATTTCTGTGCAAATACAATCAAGTATATAACAAAATGCCCCTTCAGAAAACATTCATGCACAAATGGGACCCCCCGGTGTTCTACACTCTGCGTTTTTTTTAACTTTACAATATATCACATAGAGCTTTTCCTATAATGACATATGCAGATTATCATACAGTTGTTCTGTAAGTGATTTAGCAGACATTTAGGCTATTTTTTAGTTTTGAGACGCAGTTTCACTGTGTCACCCAGGCTAGAGTGCAGTGGCGCGATCTCAGCTCACTGCAACCTCCGCCTCCCGGGTTCAAGCGATTTTTCTGCTTCAACATCCTGAGTAGCTGGGATTAAAGGGGTGCGCCACCTCACCTGCCTAATTTTTGTGTTTTTAGTAGAGACGGTGTTTTGCCATGTTGGCCAGGCTGATCTTGAACTCCTGACCTCAAGTGATCCACCAGCCTCGGCCTACAAAGTGCTGGGATTACAGGCATAAGCCAGTGTGCCCAGCCCATTTAGGTTATTTTGTTTTTTTTTTCTATTATAAACAATGTTGTAAACAATGTATGTGGCATATACATATAACGGGATGTTAAAATGGAACTCTTCAAGTCTCAGTTTCCGGCTGAGACTCCAAATCCCTAGAAACCATACAATAGGGACTGGAATATCTCCCTCCCCAATGTTAAATGAGGTGCTAGACCGCCTTGGCAGGCCCTGGTGTTCTACCAGCATGGACCATCCTTTGCCTGACACCAGTCTTCAGAGGCTGGGAGAGGAGACAGTCTCTGGTGAGTCCTGTCACGGTGTCTTTTGTCCCTCCCCACCCTCTTCTCCCAGGACAGGGTCGGCTGGAGAAAGCCAACTGAGAAAGGTTGAAAGGGAGAGCTCAGGGTTGGTCCCTGGAACCTGAATTTGGGAGCTCAAGACCAGGAAAGAGAAGCTGAGGCTGCGCTGGCCTGAGGTGACAGAGAGAGAAAAAGAGAGAACACGCTTCCTTCTCCCGGCAGCAAGGGAGCGTCCACCAGCAGAGGAGAACAAACAGCCCTGTTGTCTGGGAATCAAAAAAGGACCCGCAGGAGAGAGATAGACTAGAGCCACCTAGAATGGGGATTTTCCTGACAGCACCCTCTGAAAGGCAGAGAAGGAACTGTTGGAAGCCCAAAAGTCCAACAGAGAGACGCAGAAATAGCAGCAGCCCGGAGGAGGCCTCACTGCATTCAGGCGACTGCCAGTGTGAGTTTCCAAGGGCGGAATGCCTAGGGAACCTGCACACGCCACCCAGCCCAGAGGGCAGCAGCCCTGGCTCCCAGCAGAACCAGCCTTGGGAAGCTCTGCCCTCTTCCCTATTTCCTCTTTTTCTGGGTCCTGTCCCAGGGAGGGAGATAGTGAGGGTGAAGAGGTGAGAGGAAGAGCGGGGACAACCTTGCCTCCCCCTTCCCCTACAGCTGGCATTTAAGTTTGAAGCAGACCTGGGCGGAAGAAGGGAGAAATTTTCAAAAGAGATTTGTTCTGAGTTCTGGCAAACACGCTGGAATATGTGCTTTTAAATGACAGAGACTGCTCTTTGGAAATAAGGGACCCGGAGAATAAGTTCACAGGGTGAGCGAAAATAAAGCAGCATTGTGATCGCCCCTTAGTGAATCCAGCTCATTGGACGTCCTTTGAGAACATGTGTGATTTTTATCTGAGGAATAAATTTTTAGAAGTGGAATTTCTGTGTCAAGCAATATAGTATATTTTAATGTTGATAGATGTGGTCAAATTGCCCTCCAAATAATTTGTTCTTATTAACACTTTCCCGGGGGTAGATGAAAGTGGCTCCCTTTTGATACCTTTTCATTTCAGTCTTTGTTACTCTACCACACTTTTTAAAAAATGATATTCCTCATATATATAGTTATATAATATATTACATATATATGTGTATATTTCATTATGAGGGAAGTTAAAACATTTGTATTTCTTTTTCTGTGAACACCATTGCTAATGTCGTTTACCCATTCATTTTTTTTTCCTTTTGAGTTGTTGAGTTTTTTTCTTTGTAATTTGTAAGAACTCTTTATATAAAAGGCATTAGTCCTTGCTGTATCACATACGCTACCAGTGTTTGTCAATGTGTGCTATTGGTCTTTGATGTAAGTTATTGCACGCTAATAGATTTTTTAATGTGTATGGATCCTATGGTATAGAACAAATGCAAGTTTACTCTAGAGTGCACCTGAATTAACAGCTGGCTTCTTTCCTTTTGTATATTCATAATCAACAGGCACTGAAATCCTAAGTAACGTCACGGGAGGTGAGGGATGGCCCTTGAGATCAAGAGGTTGGAAACTGCTACTCTAGGCTGTACTGGACACACCTAAACTGTGCCACCCAGAGCTAAGCTCAGCCCTCCTGGGTTGAAGCTCCAGCACCGATGTCTCTCGTGGAGCCAGGAGTCATTAACTTACTAATTCCAGGTAAAATACAGCAATAGCATTTCAAGGTGGAGCCAACCAAAACGGAAGTAGAATGGCTCTCTTCCTCTCTCCCTTCTCCCTCTGCATCCCCTTCCCTTCCTCCTTTGTTTACCTCCTAAAGGGGAGAGTAAGGCAGAGAAGAAAACAAAAGGTAAGGAGAAAGGGAAGGCTCCCCATTGTGGAGAATTAAGACAACTCTCTTGCTTGGGGCTCCGGGTCCCTCCCATCTGGCCACCCTTCCTCTTCTCTGTCCCCAGCATCCTGCCTCACTGTTACACCAGCCTCCTAGCTACACTCTGCCCAAGCACCCTCTGGCCTTGCCACCAGCTGCTTTCTCTACCAAGAGCTTGCTTCCCCTTCCCTGCTTTGTGGACTCTGACATTTCAAATGTCACTTCCTCTAGGAAGCTTTCCCTGGCCAGGCTGACTGAGCGTTCCCTCCCAGGGCTCCTGTCTTTTCAACAGCACTTATGATAGTTAGGTTAGAGGTGTGTGTCTCTCCCATTAACCAGGGAGGTCCTTGAAGGGAGCATTTGCCTGATTCATCTCTGGTTCTGCCCCAACCCCAGAGCAGCTTAGTCAATGTTCATTGAACAAAGCCCTATTTAAAGAGCAAAAGTGTGTGTTGGCAAGTCGCCCTGACAGTGCTGCTGGGACAATATCCTTCCCTGGAGGGATGGAGCACCCCAGCCAGCTTTCCCCCAGGTCGGTGTCCCCCTCCTCAAGTCCTAAGCTAGAGCCTGGCAACCTTGACTGAGTCCTGTGGATTCACATGGGAGCAATGCCTCGATGTGCAGAGGTCAACCACTGACCTCTGTTGGAAGCTCCCCATACCGGTGCCAGAGAAGAAGCAGACAAAAATTCAGAGTCACCACCTATGGAATCTCATCCCTGAGGAAAGTTCACTTAGAACAGTGGTCACTCAAACTTTGGTCACTATCAGAATCACCTGGGGAACTCTGGAAAAACAACAAGGCCCAGGCCTAATCCTACTTCAAAGAGAAGTTTAAGAACCAGTGGCTTGGACAACAGTGACTCATCCAATCTCTTCAACTACTGTGATCTGCTTATGCTTCTTCTTACAGGAGTACTGATCCTAAAGGGTTGTGGGGCTCCTGCCTTTCCTTCCCCTCACACCTTTCCCCTCTATGTTTTAAGCAGAGTTAAGTTCACATACAAATTTGTCATTTACACAGCAACGTGTATTTGTGCCCAGCATGTATGTGTGGAATGAATACACACAGGAACAAACAAGATACTTCAGTCAGGAAGCTTGCACAGGCCTCTGCTTGGAGCAGCAGACTTGACACTAAGAGGGATGGAAGACAGGGTCCTGCCCTTGGGGACTGGGGAGTCCGGCATCACAGTCCTGCTTTCCATGGCATGTCCCTCAGAGCTTCAGTTTCTTCAGATCTTAAAAAGGAATAATAATGATAACAATACTATCTAGCTGCATGGCTTAGTGTGAGAATTATATACAATAAAGGGAATGAAAGTGTTTTCTAAACAAACTCATGAACATAAGATATTGTCACAAAGAAAAATCAATCTTACGAATAATTACAAATAAACAAATTTTGTTAAACTCTCCCTAGCCTGCACATGTTAAGACATTGAGGCTGGGCACGGTGGCTCACACCTGTAACCCCAGCACTTTGGGAGGCCGAGGTGGGCGGATCACGAGGTCAGGAGTTCGAGACCATCCTGGCCAACACGGTGAAACCCCGTCTTTATTAAAAATACAAGCCGGGCGTGGTGGCTCAAGCCTGTAATCCCAGCACTTTGGGAGGCCGAGACGGGCGGATCACGAGGTCAGGAGATCGAGACCATCCTGGCTAACACGGTGAAACCCCGTCTCTATTAAGAAATACAAAAAAATAGCCGGGCGAGGTGGCGGGCGCCTGTAGTCCCAGCTACTCGGGAGGCTGAGGCCGGAGAATGGCGTGAACCCGGGAGGCAGAGCTTGCAGTGAGCTGAGATCCGGCCACTGCACTCCAGCCTGGGCGACAGAGCGAGACTCGGTCTCAAAAAAAAAAAAAAAAAAACAAAAAAACAAAAAAAAAAAAAACAAAATTAGCCAGGCGTGGTGGTGGGCACCTGTAATCTCAGCTACTCTGGAGGCTGACGCAGGAGAATCACTTGAACCTGGGAGGCGGAGGTTGCAGTGAGCCCAGACTGCGCCATTGCACTCCAGCCTGGGCAACAAGAGCGAGACTTTGTCTCAAACAAACAAACAAACAAAAAGACATTGAGCTGTTCATTTTCTCTTTAGTTTCTAAGCTCTTGCAGAGATGTGGCAAGTCATTGGTGGCTTCCTTTGGAGAGGACTTTGTTGCAAAAGCCTTCTCTCCTTGCCTTGTGGTCAGCTCCATTTGCCTTCTGCCCATTCAGAACCGTTGCAGATGTTGGTGGGTTATCCTTTGTCTCTGAGAGGTGTTGAGAAGACTATACTAAAAATTTCTGATGTGCTTGCCATTTGCAAAGCATCACTTCCCTTTTAAGAGAAGAAGTTATTCTCTATCAAGAAAAAAAATTGCTTACACTTTGGATGGTTTGCCCAGAAACAGACCACATTTTCTCAGAAATATGCAGAAATGAATGCCAGGTAAAGTGCTTGGCTTGTAGGACTAACCTTTGACATTTATTAATCTTTCTTAGTTTTCTGAGAACCTTCCCATCTACTTTCTCATCATTGACTCACATTCACCCTTCAAAGTAGTTTGTGATGTTATCTGTATTTCACAGATAAGAAAAGTGAGCCTCCAAAAGGAGGTAAGGAAGGTTCTCACAGGGCCTCGCAGCTAAGATGTTAGGATCACCCTTCCAAATGGTCAGAGGAAACGTTTAGGATGCTTGGGGAACCCAACCCACTCACAGCCCAACAGCTAGAACGTTTCAAGAGTGAGTCTCACCTGTTTTCGTAAGTGAGCACTGCAGTTGTCACTCCCCGGGGGTTGCTGAGAACACTCATCACATCTGTCAGTGTGGCTCCCATTACAGCTCAAAAGGAAGGGCCTGTTATGGGGTTGTTAGTCATGCGTGTATGTGTTGCTCTCTGTAATCAGCTGAATAAGAACCTCAGCCAGGAACCCAGCTTTCCTCACCAGCCTTCAACACCTGTAAAATGCGGTGAGAATTTTTCCTTGTTTGGAGTCCCCGTTCACCACATTCACCACGGCACCTCCTTGACATCTGAATTTACAGCGTTTTCTTCTAGAAGGCCAATGCCTTCACATTCACGTCACCTGATGATTTGATTCCAATTCTTTTATTCCACATTTTCAACAAGTCCCTTTCTCTTGGTGTCTGAGCTTCTCCTCCTGTAGAAGTAAAGCCCCATAGAGTCATCTCCCAAAGATCTATGAATGTCTCCCTCTTCCAACGCCACACCAATGCTTAGTCTGGATCTTCTTCACTCCCCTGGAGAGGGACAAAGGCAGCTGTACCAGAAAGGTTTCCCGTCCTCCAATTTTTACCCATCATTAATTTGCTCACATTATTCCCTCTCTTGGAATGTCTTCCTCTCTTTCCTTTGTTAGGTACATGTCTAGTAATTTCTCGAGGCTCAATTCCTATTCCATCTCTTCCATGTAGCCTTTTCTGATTTCCCTACTAAGAATAAATACTCTCTTCTTTGTACCTGCATTAGTTTTCTTTTCTTTTTTTTTTTTTTTACCCGGAGTCTCACTCTGTCACCCAGGCTGGAGTGCATTGGCACAATCTTGACTCACGGCAACCTGTGCCTCCCCAGTTCCAGTGATTTCCTGCCTCAGCCTCCTGAGTAGCTGGGATTACAGGCACCTGCCACTGCACCCAACTCATTTTTGTATTTTTAGTAGAGATGGGGTTTTGCCATTTTGGCCAGGCTGGTCTTGAACTCCTGACCTCAGGTGATCTGCCCGCCTCGGGCTGCCAAAGTGCTGGGATTACAGGCATGAGCCACCATATCCGGCCCCTGCATGAGTTTTTATATCTGTCATTCATCCTCGTGTTTATTGTTTTACCAATCACTTTTTGAGCATAAAGTATATATCAAAATATATATTAAGCTGTGCTAATTCCAGGGAGGTCATACAGGTATTGGGAAATGAATGATGTATACAAACACATCTAAGACATTATCCTTACTTTTTACACTAAATTTATTTAAAATTTTTTTGCAATAAAAAATTAACTTCAGCTTACTGTGATATTTTTACTTTATGCACTTCTAATTTTTTAAAAAGGTTTTGACTCTTGTAATAACACTTAGCATAAAACACAAACATATTGTACAGTTGTATGAAAATATTTTCTTTATATTCTTATTCTATACATTTTTTTGTTATTTTTAACATTGTAATTCTTATTCTACTTTAAAAGCTTTTTCATTAAAAACTAAGACACGGCCGGGCGCGGTGGCTCAAGCCTGTAATCCCAGCACTTTGGGAGGCCGAGACGGGCGGATCATGAGGTCAGGAGATCGAGACCATCCTGGCTAACACGGTGAAACCCCGTCTCTACTAAAAAATACAAAAAACTAGCCGGGCAAAGTGGCGGATGCCTGTAGTCCCAGCTACTCGGGAGGCTGAGGCAGGAGAATGGCGTGAACCCGAGAGGAGGAGCTTGCAGTGAGCTGAGATCCGGCCACTGCACTCCAGCCTGGGTGACAGAGCAAGACTCCGTCTCAAAAAAAAAAAAAAAAAAAAAAAAAACTAAGACACAAACACACACATTAGCCTATGCCTATACAGGGTCAGGATCATCAATATCACTGTCTTTTACCTCCCCATCTTGTCCCCTGGAAGGTCTTCAGGGGCAGTAACATGCATGGAACTGTCATCTCCTGTGATAGCAATGACTTTTTCTGGAATACCTTCTGAAGGATCTGCCTGAGGCTGTTTTACAGTTAATTTTTTAAATAAGATGGAGTACACTCTAAAATAATCATAGAACATATAGTATTATATATACCAGTAACACAGTCATTTATTATCATTGTCAGGTATTATGTCAAGTACATAATTGTATGTGCTATCCTTTTATGCCACTGGCAGCACAGTAGGTTTGTTTACACCAGCATCACTGTAAACACTTGAGTAATGCCTTGTACTAAGATATTACAACAGCAACAGTGTTACTAGATGGTAGGAAATGTTCAGCTCCATTATAACCTTATGCAACCGCCATCGTACATTTGGTTTCTTGACTGAAATGTTGTGTGACATATGACCGTGTTCCATATGGGCTGTTATGCTAAATGGGACCTGTCCAGTCCTAATTTGCAGAGCAAAATTTCAGGGGCTGAGTAGACCTGGAATCCATGCCACCTCTAAGGCAGCCTGAGGTGGACAGATGCGTCTGATGTAAGAAAGCCCACATTGTGTTTAAGGCAAGCCAAGGCCGTGTCTCTGGGAGGATGAGGCTCAGCATCAAGATCAAAGGCAAATGTCAGCTCTCAAATGGGAGGACACATAGAGAGGAGAAAGTGGAGATGCAATGGGCAGGATGGAGTGCAGTGCCCGGATAAGTGAGCCTAAGATGTTAGGAGCCAAGGAGAAGACCAGGGGAAAGGTGATTAGACTCCTGGCATGTGGTACCCGCTGGGTGGTGTAGAAAGTTAAAGACAGGCTTGTTGCTCAATTATCTTGCAAGCAGTTCCGGGTTTTTATTTGCTTCTGATTTTTCTTTCTTTCTTTCTTTCTTTTTTTTTTTTTTGAGACAGAGTCTTGCTTTGTTGCCCAGGCTGGAGTGCAACAGCACAATCTCAGCTCACTGCAACTGCCACCTCCTGCGTTCAAGCAATTCTCCTGCCTCTCCCTCCCAAGTAGCTGGGATTACAGGCTCCTGCCACCACGCCTGGCTAATTTTTGTATTTGAAATTATTTCTTGACAAAATTAGTACAAGTAATCTATAGATCTAGTCCAACTTGATCTCTAAGTGTGTTCCGGATCCATTAATTTAACCTGTCCAGTTGAATGTGGTGGTATTGTTTTTAATTTTTTCTGAAAAGCAGTAGAACTATTTTTTTTAAACAAAAATCTTATCTAGAATCCAACATAGAAATCAAGAGGACATAGTATAAACTTTCAACAATCAGTAGAGAACACTTCATTGTTTGCAGAACTTCTAAAGGTCTCAAGGGAGTCCTAGAATCCTGTAGAGCTCCCTGGCCAAGAATTCTGTAGAAATGGCAGGCCAAGAAACCAAGGTCAGTTCTCAGTTGAGAACTTGAACGCTTCAATTTAAAAGTCAAGTGCCTGAAGATGAGATATTGCCTTTCTTCCTGGGAACCAATCAAACCTGGAGGATTTTTTTTAAAAACATTTAGCCCATTGCTGAATGGGAATCAAGGCAATTCTGGATTATTTCTTCAGAAAAAAACAAAGAACTTTAAGTTTTGTGTTTCCCTTTGCAGTCTTTTCACATCAACCAGTATCCTAACTGCAACATGCAATGTTTACCCCCGTACTATAGAGTGTCTGACGATAAAACATGATCACCATGGAGACCATGAGCTTCATTGTTCATTGTGTTGTGAGCACAACTGATAAGGCAGGAAAACTCATTTGTCTGCAGAATGACTTACTTTGTGAAGGATGCTCACTGAAGGAACCAGAAAAGTAAACCAACAATGGAAGAGGACCCGTTCGCCTAGTTAGGAACCTCCAAGAATTCTCTTCACAGTGTTGGGGCAACAGCAACACTTGGGTCCTATAGGCTGCATTCACCAGCTTGCCCAGAATATTTTAAAATAAGAGAAAAGAGAAAGAGTACACAGTTTCTCCTGGAGGATCCATACAGAGCTGATTTTTCCTTGTTCTACTGTTGAAAGCTCACATGGATGTGGAGTGAAACTAGCAATATTATTTCTGTGCTATGCATGGGATAGACATCAGACAAATAAAAGTCTTTCTGACTTTCAGTGTGGAGTGGTTTTGGATTCAAGATCCATGTGTTCCAGACTTTGCCTCCAGTATAGACCCTCCTTTGCTGGGTGACCTTGAGTTTGTAACATGAGTTCCCTATACCTCAGTTTCCTGTCATGTAAAGTGAGGGTTCCTGTACTTATCAAAAAAGTGACATGGGTAGGATAAGACTGTTTCATCAAAGTCTTCCCAATTTGTTAGAGAAATACATACCACTCAAAGTACTTAATTCTCCCCAGTTGTGGGATGGGAGGCTTAAAATAGGAAAAGAGACTTAACTTGAATTTTGAGCCATAAATGCCAGTTTGATAATTGAATAAAGAGAATAAATAACATTTTCAGACAAAAGGATCAGCATATGTAGAAAGCATAGAGCTGAGAAACAAAAAAATCAAAATAGATTCTAGGATCTATTGCAGTTGAGAAAGGTTGAAATGTGGAGAGCATGTAATGGATAGACAGAAGGAGAAACCAGATCAGAGACTGTGAAAGCTTATTAAGTGTTTTGGTATTTATCTTGACAACATTGATATATTGTTGAAGGGTTTTAAAGAAGAAAATCAAATGGTCCCTTAGTCATGTTAAAAAAAACACTTTGGCAACAATGTCAAACAGAGCTTGGCAAACTATAGCTTATGGGCCAAATCCATCCTGCTCTTGTTTTTGTAAATAAAATTTGATTAGAACACAGTCACACATTGATTTATATGTCTATGGCTGCTTTTGCAACACAACGGCAGAATTGCTTAGTTGCAACAGGGTCCCTGTGGCTGCAAAGTCTAAAATAATTGCCATCTGGCTCTTTACAGACAGATTTGCCAACCTGGTGGAGAGGATGCATTAGAGGAAAGCAAAAGCTGGAGAGAGGTAGCTGTGTTATGAAGCCATCTCTAAACTATAAAAGCCATGGCAAGAGCTTGAATGAGGCAGGGGCAGAAAGGAAAACTTCAAAAGAAGTGGAATCAATAAGACTAATCTTATGTGACTAATCAGATGTGGAGGTGGAATGCAAAGAGGATTCCAGGACAACTCGCAGTTTCTAGCTTGGGCAGTGGGGCAACTGATGGTACCAACTGCTGACATTGGGATGCCAAGAGGAAGAGCAGGTTTGGGGATGAAAAGGATGGCTCCAATTTGGACAATTATGATTGGGACATGCAAGTAGAGGTGGTAGATGGAAACGTGGATCAGGAAGCCAGGAGAATGATCTGCTCGGGACATATAGATCTGGGAGTTGTGAGAATATAGATGCACCAATATCTCAGACGCACGTGTAAAGTGAGTTGGGGGGATAGTCAATGGTAGGATACATAGAAATGTTTTGGGATGGACACAGGAAGGAGAACCTGAAAAGGCAAGAGGTCTCAGAAGGGAAGAGGAGAAGTAAGAGAGTATTTTCTGGGCAAATTATGTGAGACAAAGTGAAACTAACCACCACTGTCCTATAAAGAGAATGGGGGGTAGGTGGTAATTTGGGGCAGGAGGAAGAAGGGGTGAAGGAAGAGTGATTTGAAGCAGCTGAAGACAAACAAAATGAAGAAGAAATAGCCTCCACTTACTGCCCACTGATGGACTAGATACCATCCTAAGTGCTTACTTTTGTGAGCTCATTTCATCCGTTCAACAGCCTTTCAAGGTATGAGCAGTCATTTCCATTTTCCATGTGAGGAAACTGACGTGTTTCTTCATGCAGCAACTCATTCTAGGTTATGCTGCTAGCAAATGGCAGATTAAGGATTTTAACTTCCAAACCCATGCCCCTGAATCCTGCCAGAAAACTCATTGATATCAGCAACACTTCTCTCTGCCCAGTTTCTTATAAATATCAACTGTTGCCAAAGCCCAGCTCCAATGTTACGTCTTCTGGAATAACCTCCTGTCATAACTCATCTGTTATTCTGTGTTGGGTCAGCATGGCAGGGTCTTGAGGCAAAATTATATTAGGTTAAGAGTGCATACAAAGAAGTCCAACTACCTGGGAACAAATCCTAGCCCCAGTACTTAAAAACTGTGTAACCTCATCACTCAATTTCTTGGTGCCTCTGTTTCCTCATTTACAGAATTGGGTTGGTAAGAGTCCCTATCATGTACATGATTCACGAACACTTAGAACAGGACCTAGTGCACAGTGAACATTCAACAATGATAACTCTCAAATTGCTCTCAGGATGTGTCAGGCACTGCTCTAAGCACTTTCTGTATGTTAACATTTAATCCTCTCAACACACTTCCAAGGAAAATATGACTTTTGTCCTCATTTTACAGATAAGAAATTGAGACATAAAGAAGTTAAGTAACTTGCTGAAGATCACACAGCTCAAACAAGCATTTGGTAGTATTAATAGGGTTCTGGGCCCAGTCTTAGTCCCATCAGAGCTAGTGTTTCTTTCTCTTGCTCATAATTCAGTCTGGCACTCAGTACATTGTAATGTGAGATATTATATGTATATATGGAGTCTTGCTCTGTCACCCAGGCTGGAGTGCAGTGGTGTGATCTCAGCTCACTGCAACCTCCGCCTCCCAGGTTCAAGTGATTCCCCTGCCCCAGCCTCCCAAGTAGCTGTTAATACAGGCACATGCCACCATACCTGCCTAACATTTTGTATTTTTAGTAGAGACGGAGTTTCACTGTGTTAGCCAGGATGGTCTTGATCTCCTGACCTCATGATCTGCCCTTCTCGACCTCCCGAAGTGTTGGGATTACAGATGTGAGCCACCGTGCCTGGCTGAGATACTGTATATTTGCTTGGTGGTCCCAAAAGGTTGAGCAAGTCTTCTGCTTTTTTGTACCCACAGCTATTAAGACAACTGATTTGGTGACTTGGGTGAGGCAGTTCTGCACTGAAGGTTAAAGTGAATTTAAGGGTGACCTTGAAACCAGAAGACTGGCTTTTGGACTCTTCACCTTCTGGTGGTAGGGTTTTTAGATTTACTTTGCACTAATTGAGCAGACATTTAATTTTTGCTGGAGGTCAGCTGGGTATGGTGGCAAGACTCCTAATGAGGCAAGGTGGAAGAGAAGACACACTGAAACTGATCCCTAGGGTTCTAAAGCCGAAAGGTACCTCCAGGATCTCTTGGTCCAATCTGTCGAATGGAACAGTGCTGGAATAATAGCCATACCTGGCTATTATTGCTACATACTCTAGTTGGCTTTTGGGCAATCTCTTCGATTCCATCATGACTTCACAATCTACAAAATGGCCCTCTTAGCCATTTTGGTGCAATGATGTAAAATGATTGATAAATGTGTATGGCAAAGGATTAAAAAAAAACTTTAGGGCTCTGACCATATACATTCTAGTTATTGTGAATATTAGTATAGTTGATTCTGTAGATGTGTGCATGTATAATGTATTTGTTAAATGACTGGACATTCCTGTCCCTCAGTTTCTTCTTTATGAATTGAGACTAGTTCCTACCTTATAATGTTGCCATGAGTTTCAAATGTATCTGCCTGTACTTCCTGTACAGTTTTTAGACAAGTGTCTTACATGTAATAAGTGTCATACATTATTGTAATAAGTGCAATAATTACATTTACATGTAATAAGTGTCATACATTATTGAGGGCAAGGATTTTTCTCTTTTTGAGAAGACATTATACTCAATGTTTAGAGCTGACACATAGTGGGTGCTCAATAACTATGTGTGTAATTAATGAGAGATAATGAAAAAAATAGCAATCTCCAATAAGCCCCTCTGCAAACTGTAGGCAATGCCCCTCTTTTTATTAGCAGAACTTAGTCTTGGGTCACAGTACCAATAAGGATGTGAGAGGTGAATTCTCAGGGAATGTCTGGGCCAATTTGTTCTGCTTCTGAAACCCTGTGCCCCTAAAACACTTCTCTCTCCCTTGTCAGGAGGCCAACGCTTTGGAGCTGGAGAATGCAGATGTAGGCTCAGTGGCACAGCTCTCAGTTGAACTGGAGACTTACAAGATTTGGCAAGTTCTGTGGAGCTTCATTGCTGTAGTGGCTGCTGTCCAAATAAAAGCTATCTGTGGTGACTGGCTCTTTCTGATCCTCCAGATGGACTGGGCAACCCCTCTAGTTAGGGAGCTCTGGGGCAGGTGGTGGAGTCTCCTCTAGTTCTGAGTCTGTGGCTCTAAGTCCCTTGTCTCAGCTGGTGGGAAGCATGTGCTGTGGGGTGTAGTGGCCCATCTCTCTCTGTTAGTTCCAAAGGCTTTGAGGGGCACCCTCTGCGATCCCTACCTCACTAGATGATACATAATCTCCACTGCAAACAGTCATCTGGGAAAAGTGGTTATGGTCGAGTGCAGATTCCTAAGGCTAATCATCATACACAGCAGCTTCTAGATTCCAGCAAGGACAGCAATTCCTTCTCACCCAGGCAGCCAAGAAGTGGAAGAGTCTATTCCCTGTGCATTTATTGAAGGGTATGAAGAAAATAGCATGGACTTTGGAACCATACTGACCTGGGTTTGAATTCCATCACTTACTAGTTGTGGCTTGTGTGCAAACCTTTTAACTTCTTTAAGTTGTGGTTTTCTCTATCTTCAGGATGGGGATAATAATATTTTCCTTGTGGCTCTATGTAAAGTTTAATGATAACACATATAGGGATTCCTAGTAAACAGCCCGGCATATAGGTGATACATGACACAAGGCAGCTGCTATGACTTATGTAAGCAAGTAAACAGATTTAGTCTAGTCTCAAGAACAGGGTCAGCAAATGTTTTCTGTAAAGGGCTAGACAGTAAATATTTTAGGTTTTGTGGGGCCATATGGTTCTCTGTTGCAATCACTTCACTCTGCTATGTCAAAGTAGCCATAGACCATACTTAAACCAATGGAGCATGGCTGCGTTATGATAAAACTTTATTTACAAAAGCAGGCTGCTGGCAGAGTTTGGCCCCTGGGTTATAATTTTCTCACACAAGGAAACCGAGTCCTGTAATATCTACATACTCTAATTGCTAATTTTTTTCTGTTTTATTTTTATGGTGGTTATTGAATTCTTTGTGCAATAGAGGGCCTCGGCCCAGAAGCCTAGATTGTGTTTGTCCCTGGACTCAGGCATAACTGGGAAATTCTGCAGAGCCCATTTTGCATATGAAACCAACATTTCAGCTAACGAGGAAAAAAAAGTGAAAGTACATTAAGTTGCTTCAAAGATGATAGGGGATGGGGAGAAGTGGCTTTGAATACAGTATTTTTATTTCTGGAGAGCAGGAGCTGCATCCGACTCATCTATAGGAACTGGTACAGAGTAGCCAGTCTTTTGTGAGTGAATTGTATACGTCGATCCTACATAATTTCTTTCAGTCCTCCTACCATAGCTATATGTCACCAAGGGTATGGGACTCTGCCTAATTAGATGGAAAGCTCCCATCTGAGATTTAAAACAGAAATGTCCATGACAAAATTGGGCAACCACTTTGGGTTATGTTTGTAGTGTGCTTGCAAAGCCTTGTGGGATTAAGGCTAACACTCATGCAATAGCAGAAGGCAGTGTTTGTTGAAGAAGATGGTTTTTGAAGCAGATACTTTCCAAATATGTCCACACCAATGTATGTGCCATTCTACAAGTTCTTATTACAATGTGATATTAACACTCTTCCATCAAGAAGTATGGTTTATGTTCCTCCCCTTGTATACGCCTTGATCAATAGAATGTGGTAGAAGTGATGCTGCATGAATTCCAAGAGTAGGCTGCAAAAGGCAATATGGTTTCCATCTGTTATTTTCCTCACTTTTAGGACCCTTGTTTTTTTTTTTTTTTGAGATGGGGTCTGGCTCTGTTACCCAGGCTGGAGTGCAGTGGTGCAATCTTGGCTCACTGCAACCTCTGCCTCCCGGGCTCAAGAGATCCTCCCACCTCAGCTGCCACAGTAGCTGGGACCGTAGATGTATGCCACCAAACCAGGCTTATTTTTTGTATTTTTAATAGAGATGATGTTTCACCATGTTGCCCAGGCTGGTCTTGAACTCCTGGGCTCAAGCGATATGCCCACCTCAGCCTCCCAAAGTGAGGATGCTTGTTCTTAAAATTTATCTACCATGTTGTGATGAATCTCAGTGTACGTGGAGAAACCATTCCAACAGCCTCAGCTAAATCCAGGCAACAGTCAATATCAATGTGTGAGTGAATGAGTCTTCATATAATTCCAGCCTCCAGCCTTTGAGTCTTCCAGTTGAGGCTTCAAACATGATGAGGAAGGGAGCATTGATTCCCATATGCCTTGTCTGAATATTCTATCCATCTCCAACCTCTGGAGAGGAAAGAGGGGCTGAAGATGAAGCTGATTACCAACGGCCAATAGTTTAATCAGTCATGTCTACATATTGAAGCCTCCATAAAAACCCAAAAGGACAAGGTTTAAAGAGCTTCTTGATAGCTGAACATGCGGAAATGCCTGGAAGGTGGTGTGCCTGAGAAGGGCATGAAAGCTCTGTGCCTCTTCTTTCATACATCTCTTCATCTGTATTCTTTGTAATATTCTTTATAATAAACCGGTATACATATTTTTTAAAAAACAAATTCACAGTGAGATCACAAATAATTATTGCTTTTTGAAGCCACTAGGTTTGGAGTAATTTGTGTTGTAGCATTAGATAGCTAATATTGGTTGCAAAAATGCTGTAACCCTGCTCTGCCCTGTCTGTCCTATGTGTCTAGAGGACTTGATAGGACAATAATACTGCTACAAGGCAGCAAGCACCCTGAGTTCATTCATTCATTCATTCATTCCTTCCCTACTCTGCACCAGACTCTGTGTTAAACTCTGGGGAAACATAGATGTATATGCTGCGCCACCTCCTCCATTCAAAGAGGTTATCATCCACAGCGGAAGACAGACACTAACCAACTCATTAAATTCACAAACTGGTAAGGGCTTAAAGAAAGTTGCAGAAAGTACAGCGAAAGAACAGTGAGGGGAACAATTATTTTTACCTGGAGGACTTTGGAAAGGCTCTACACTGAAGGTGACACTAGATTGGGTTCTGCAGGAAGTGTAGTGGTTCACCATGCAGCCGGGTGAGAAGCAGGAATTCTAGGCAGAGGAAATTGTGTGCATAAAAGTCTGCAGGTGGTAAGGCACGTAGAGGGCTGGAGGAATATGGCAGATGGAAAGTAGAATTAGAACGAGGACTCACAGGAAAAGAAGCAGGGAAAGTAGGATGAAGCCCTATTGTATCGAGCCTTCCATGGTTGTTCTAAGGAAGTTAACTTTCTTCTCTAAGCAACAAGGAGCCACTCAAGTATTTTGAGGAAGAGAGTGAGTGAGTTGCCTAGACTTGTATTTTGGACGGGCCATTTTCCAGTATGGAAGATAGGCAGGAAGGATTGAAGCCAAGGATTTCAGTTTGGAGTCTTATTTCCTTAGAGATCCTGGAAGGAGATCCTGAGATAGGGAAGCTGTCTGCAGCAACGAGGAGAAGATGGGTATGTGAGACGTTGCAGGGGTGACCACTACCTGGAAAGAACCAGGAAAAGGAAGGTATTCCCCTCCCCCGGCCTGGGTGATGGACTCAGGGTGGCAACACTCACAGAGACAAGAGCAGGGTGTGGGGAAGATGACAAGCTGTGAGGTTTGGACTTTCAAGTGGAAACATCCTGTAAGCAGTCCATATGTGGATCAGAGGCCCCGTGGAGAGATGTGGGATGGAGATAGAGCATTAGGAGTTGTCAGGTTATAGGTATAATCAAAGCCGTGGGAGTGAATGAGGTTATTGGAGCAAGCGTTTCTCAACTTGAAAACACGGGGCCTACACTGTTTGGCAAACGTAATGCTGGCCCAGCTAAGATTCACTGCATCATCCACATGTCTCTACCACCAGGGAGGTGTTGCCAAGCTTTGCCCTCAGTGATTTGTATTAGAAACAATAGAAACATCTCTCTCCTTTGTTAAATATTAAGTTATAATATGGAACATGACGTTTTCAAAATTTATCTTATTCCAAAGATTCTGATAGGGCTGGCATTTTGTTCTCCCTTCCCCTTCCTAATGCCTCTATGTTTCCCTAGAATCTAACACAGAGTCTGGTACAGAGTAGGGGATGAAGGAATGAATGAATGAATGAATGAATGAATGAAGAACTCAGGGTGCCTTCTGACTTGTAGCAGTGTTATTGTCCTCTCAAGTTCGCTAGGACATAATGGACCAGACAGTGCAGTACAGGGTTGCAAAACCTTTGCATTCGCTCTCCAATGCCACAAAACAACTGGGGGAGAAGATATGGGAAATTACAAGAGATCAGGGGGTGGAGGCCTGTGCTACACCAACATTTAAAGGGACAGCTGAATAAAAGGACCCTGAAAAAAGAAATGGAGAGAGGAGGCGGGGCATAAGAGATGCGGAAAGGGAGGTGGAAAGAAGCGGAGCAGGGTGTCTGGGGAGGAGAGAGTTTCTGTTGGGAGGTTTACTGTCCCAAGTACTAAGATAAGGACCAGGGTGAGGCCATTGGTGAATGGATGGGAAGGCTATAGGTGCACGTGTTTCACACAGACACAGACGTGACTGCACATCGGTGGAGGCTGGGTCGGGGTGGAGGTGGCTTCCTTCCCTCCAGGGGATCTTGGCTGCATGACTTGATGCTGCCACACACCGGTTATTTCACAATTTGTGTAGCTGATTTCATGAACTTTGGAAAGTTCTGCGACATTTCTGCCAGTTAAAATTATTCTGTCTTTAGGAAGTCGGGGAGGTGGGTGGCCCCGGTACTGTGCCACTTGTCCAGAGCCAGTTCAAAAAAACAGTGGGGGCAGGGAGCTGGGGAGTGAGAGGAAGATGGAGGAGCAGGGAGGATGTGAATGGACTGTTTTCTCCTTGGCTGGCTGAGGACATAGCTACTGTTTCTCGCAGGAAAGTCAGCTCTGCTCTGGCAAACAGAAAGTGTGCAGTGTCTGGCCCCATGTCTCTTTGTGATTCCAGTCGACTCACATAAGGAACATGTCTCTGTAGCTGGATTTACCTGCCTTTCACCTCCACGGGAATTTTTTTTCAGAAAACAAAAGCAAACCCAAAACTCTGCCTGTTTTGCATGTATGTGTTTTGGTCATTTTTTTTCAGTGAGGATGTTAACGCCAAAAGAGTCATTAAAATCAAACATGCAGTTACCGTCTGTACCCTTTCAGTATCCGGGAACAATTAAGCTTAAGCAAACAAAATTGCCAATGGCCTAAAAATGGAAAATAAATCCCTCTAGCTTGCCTAAACCCCTGGGACTTTGGATGGCCTAACAGCCCTTTTGTGCTCATCTGACCTTATGGCACAGGTCTGTAGATTTTGTTTGCTGTGTTTTGTTTGTTTGTTTGTTTTGTTTTGTTTTAATTTTTTTTTTTTAACCCTACACGTGAACAGTTGCAACCATTTCCAAGATTGTCCTGGGTAGTCAATAAGCGCATTTGTTTTTCGAGAGGGATGTATTTTGATGAAGAGCAGAAAGTATGATGGGGAAGATGTCAGAAGGAATTAAATCAAGGAGTGACATAATTCCCAGGGGGAGACAGACGTCAGCTGCATTCCCCGTTTCTTGCTCTACCTTGGAAATCTTTCAGAATTCATTGGCAAATAAATATGTATGTGATGGAGAAGTGAGTGAGTAGCTACAATAAGAGAGAGGGAATGAAATGAAAACACACCCTTGGTTGGATTATTAAACTGATTTAAATTCCTAATTCACAGCTGTATGTAAAGCATTGTTTTTCATTGCGTCTGCCTCTTTGTAGGATTGAAAAAAAGGTAATTTGGAGTTCCTTCTTTCTGACTTGGAACACGGTATTCTGTATAGTAGGCTCTCAATAACAATCTGTCAAACGTTAAGTGCAAAAATGAGTGCCAATGAATGAGTAAATGGCAAATGTGTCTAGCTATAGGCAGGAGAAATTCTGTCAGGGTCAAAGGAACTTGTTGGGTTATATAAGATTAAATTGTTGTGCAATTAAAACCAAAACAGAAAGCTTTGTGCTCCTATGCTGACCATTATGTAGGCAGGTTCACGCCCATTATTGTATTAAATTCTCTCAACAATGCAGTGAAGTAAATATTATTATCTCTAATTTCTACTTAAGGAAACTAGAGCTTAGGGAGATTAAGCAATAGTTCAAAGTAGCATACTTAAGAAGTGGCAAACATGACAGTCAGACCTGGGTCTTCTTACTCTTAACTAAGCCTTCCTTTCATCCATTATGGTAAGACACCGGAAGGTTGGAGATAGGCGTATTTAACGCAGCCTCCAAGGATACTGCGTGTTTCAGAAAATTGATCAATAGAATTTCATTCTGTATTTCCAAGCTCTAATGTGAAAAGAAAGAAGGGTTCTCATCTGTTTGGATAGTTTAAATGGAGTTTGATTTGAAGCTGTGAGATGGGTGAGGTTTTTGGTTATTGATTTTATACACTTGAGTTTTCCTGAAATTTGGGTACTTATATTTAAAAATTAAATTTTACTTTGCAATATTCACAAACTTAAAGAAGAGTTGCAAGTACAATTCAAAGAGATTTTTTTCCTTTTAAAATGTTTGGGAATAAGTTACCAGTCTGATGGCTTAGGATCCCTGAATACTTAAGCGAGTATTTCCTACAAGCAAGGATATTCTCCTATATAACCACAATGCAACCATCAAAATCAGGAAGTTAACAGCTATACAGTATGACTATTTAATTCTCAAACCCCATTCAAGTTTCATCAACAGCCTCAGGACGTTTTTTCAGTCCTAAAATACTCCAGCTTAGAATCATTGTGCTTAGTTGTCATGCCTCTTGAGTCTCCTGTAGCATGAAACAGTTTCTCAGTCTTCGACTATTTTCATGACCTTGACACTTTGGAAGATCATGAGCAGCTGTTCTGTAGAACATCTCACAGCGTGAGTTTATCTGGTGCGTCTTCATGATACTTTTCCACTTGTGCATCTTCGGCAGGGATAGCGCAGAAGCCACGCTGTTCTCGCTGCCTCCCATCGCAGGGTGTGGAATTCCAGTTCGTCCCATTACTGGTGATGCTCACTATGCTCACTTCCTAAGGTGACGTCTGCCGGGCTTCTCCACTGGAAAGCTACCCTCTTTTTCCCCTTTGCGATTTTGTAGGGAGATACTTTTGAAATAATTCAGACTGTTCTCCACCACACTTTCACTTTTGAAGTTGTTTGACAGCACGGACTTGTGGTTTCCTATTTTGTGCCGTGAGTTATAATCCATTGCGATCGTGATCTATTTTGATGTTTAAAGTGTGTCAGATTCGGTCAGTAGGAGTCCTTCCAATCTGGCCTCTGTGTCCTTTTGACATGTCCCCATCATTCTGTGAGTCCCTCCTCATTCTCTGGCACAAGATGCTCCAGGCTCATCTTGTTCTTTCCCTGCCCTACTCTTGGAATCAGCCATTTTTCCAAGGAACTTTCGTTCCTTTTAGTTCAAAATGTTATTTGAAAGCTAAGATTTGGGTGCTAGATGTGCTCATTGCTTTCAGGGTGTTGCTGTTCTCAGATCCTCGGTGTGGACAGAGTCAGCAAATAAACATGCACACACACACACACACACACGCTTAAATTTATATCTACAGTTATTTCTGTACTTTCTTTCTACATATGTACTGAAAATAATAAGTTCACACACACAGTTTCAATTCCATGCTAACACCATACGATTCATTCTAGTTTTCTCCTTTTCCATATTTGTAACTCCCTGGTCCCACGGTGTAAAACCTAGCTTCTCTTCTCTCTAATAGATTTACTTATTTAATTAATTAATTAATTTTTTATTTTTTTGAGACAGGGTCTTACTCTGTCACCCAGGTCAGAGTGCACTGGCACAATCAGGGCTCACTGCAGCCTCAACCTCCCAGGCTTAGGTGATCCTCTTACCTCGGCCTCCTGAGTAGCTGGGACAATAGGCACGTGCCATAACACACTGAACATTTTTTGTAGAGACGGGGTTTTGCCATGTTGCCCAGGTTGTTCTTGAACTCCTGGATTCAAGCGATCTATCCACCTCAGCCTCTCAAAGTGCTGGGATTACAGGCATGAGCCACCTCATCCAGCGATATTTATGAATTGATTCCCCTGAAGGTAACCTATCTTCCCTTTCTGCCACTACCCCCATCTGCACGTAGGTCGTCTTCCCCTATCTCAGGCTCTGACACCTATCCCCACACATGTATGTTTGCCTCACCTTTCTTAGACTTTAACTTCCTCTCTTTTTAATTTTTTTTTCTACAGATGGGATCTCACTATGATGCCAAGCCTGGTCTTGAACTCTTGGCCTCAAGTGATCCTCCCGCCTCAGCCTCTTACCACACTGAGATTACAAGCATGAGCCACCAGTCCTGGCCAGCTCCCTCTCTTTGGGCCATCCCTCTCTCATATGGACATCTTTCTCACCCTGCTTAGGCACTGATACCCCACCCTGGAATGTGCCCTATACAGACTCCCTCCTGACCCTGCTAAGAAGCTAGCACTCTGTGCCGGGCGTCCCCTCTGTAGGCTCAGGCTCTGACACCCTGCTCTTCATCACCATGACTTTTCCACGCCCAGCATAGGCATGGCTTTGTCCTAACTAATGGTTTAGTACCGAATTTTTCAGAAAGAAAAGGGAAGAAAAAGGAAAGGAAGGAAAGAAGAAGAGGATAGAGGAGAAAAAAAGCAAGTGCTTAGCATTTCAGTTAAAATGTAAGGCAATTTGTCAATCATACCTCAATAAAGACGATGAATTAAAAATCATCTTTTATCTCTCAGGAGCTTTTATCCAGGCTAAAAGAATATTTTTTAAAGGAGAAAGTATTGAGGACTGGGTGTGGTGTGACTCACACCTGGAATCCCAGCACTTTGGGAGGCTGAGGCAAGAGGATTTCTTGAAGCTAGGAGTTCGAGATCAGCCTGGGCAACATAGTGAGACCCTGTCTGTACAAAATATTAAAAAAATCGCTAGGCATTGTGGCATGCCCCTTTAGTCCCAGCTACTTGGGAGGCTAAGGCAGGAGGATTGCTTGAGCCCAGGAAGTCAAGGTTACCATGAGCCATGATCTCACCAGTGCCCTCCAGCTTCAGTGACAGAGTGAGACCCTGTCTCAAAAAGAGATATAAAAATAAATAAACAAATAAGTAAAAAAGAGAATATATTTTGTGAATGAAGCAGGCAATAGTCAGAACTAATCTTGACTGTATGGGTATCTTTGATTAGAACCAGGCATCTTTTGCCACCTGCTCGTATGGTCCTTTCTTTACAACAGAGCCTGCACAAGGCAAATAACTACACTTCTCAGATTTCCTTGCAGTTGGTGTTTTGGAAGCGATTAGGTTCCACCAATGAGATGAACTCCCAGGAGCCTTGGAAATTGGAAGTGAGATGGAAGCCATGGTCCTGTTGTCATTGCTGCTGGCAAGTGAGGTCATAGACGCGCGCCTGTCTGTAGACTCACTCAGATTTATGGCATGGCATACAGTCACTGGCTTTTCGAGTGTGAGAGGCATTGGTGGCATTGGTGGTTTAAGTCAGAAGCAGCAGCAGCAACAGTGTTCTGACCTCTGATCTTGGCTTTGGAGGTGTGCACTGAACCAGCAGTCCTCCAGAATGGGTCCTCTAGCCTTCCAAGGAGGGTACAAACACCTCATTTTCTGTATTAAATGTCCTCTGTTTAAAATACTGAGAGGGGCTTCTGTCTCCTGCACTGACTCCTAACTGCTACTCTGACTGTGTATAAAGGAGGATTGGATAATAGGCAATGGATATTAACTTCTGGAAGGGTGTCACCGAGTTTTATTTACATTAGAACTTGTTTTGTACTTATTATGGGTAATGTGCTTAACTAGACGCGAAGATATTAATAACAGCATCAAACACACACATCCTGGTCTCAAGGAATTTTCAGACTAGAAGAAGGAAGTAGAGTAAAAAAAAAACAATAAGCAATTAGGTCTAAAATAAGACAGATGAAGATAAGTGTTGTAACCGAGATATAAATAGAACATTCCTCACATGTCACTGAGTAAGGTCTAAACTCCATTCCATGGATTAGAGGTCTCCCAGCTAGTCTACCTCTTCAGCATCACTTGTTGCTACTCACCCCTGGGTCAATCACACCTGATGGCCAGCCATTCCAAGCTCCTTGCCATATCTTACATTCCACTTTCCCTTTTAGACTTGGAATGCCTGGAGAACTCACATCCACTCTCCAGGACCAAACTTCAATGTCAACTGCTATATAAAGGAATCATGCAGAGTTAATCTCTACCTCTTGGACTTCCAATTAACTGGGGAAACCAGATGCCTGTTGAAAGGATGTCTCTCTCCTTTCTTTCTTTTCTTTTTCTTTATTTTTTGAGACAGCGTCTCTGCCACCCAGGCTGGAGTGCAGTGGTACGATCTTGGCTCACTGCAACCTCTGCCTCCCGGGTTCAAGTGATTCTCCTTCCTCAGCCTCCCAGTTAGCTGAGATTACAGGATGCGCCACCACATCCGGCTAATTTTTATATTTTTAGTAGAGACCAATTTCACCACATTGACCAGGCTGGTCTCAAACTCCTGACCTCAGGTGACCCGCCTGCCTCGGCCTCTCAAAGTGCTGGGATTACAGGTGTGAGCCACCGCGCCTGGCCTCTCCTTTCTTTAAAGTTGTTGCTTGCTGGTCTTTCAGAGAATGTGGCTTCTGAAAGGAGAAATTATACTATTAAAAGCCACTCCCCCTTTTTTCCAGGGGACTGCTTTATTGTTGTAAAGTAGTTAAATAAAGCAAAACGTTCAAAGACTAATCCTTTATTTAAAAATGTTATGTGTATATGTGCACATTCTCATATATGTAATTCTAATTCCTGATAGTTTCTGCCTACACGTGGGGTTTTTTCCCTTGAGGCCCAAGTTCTCAATGAACTGCCAGAACAACTGTCAAGCTGAGCTTTGGACACACATAGAAGGAACTGTGCAGCTGCATGTCTTTTTGTAAAGATGGATCTTTTTTTGTATTCTAAATTAATTCATATATTGCATACTCCTGCCACTTATTTGGGGTCCTGGGGGTGCTTAGCATTGCCAATGTTATTATGACACATTCATGGAATGCTGTGTGTTTGGAAAATAGTTTACAATGGTTTGTTAACAAGCATAAGCTGAGAACATTTCAGCAATGGTTGATTCACTTTGTAAAGCACTGGCAGCAACCTATAATATTTATGGGATTACAAAATCTCATTAAATGAACAAAGTTCCATTTTTCCTACTTGGATTCAGCCATCATTTATTGAGTGCTGACTAAATTGTATGCACTGTGCTAGAATTTGACTGAATGAATGAATGCCCATTAAGCAACTACCATGCCAGCCATTGGGTAAGTATTCCACTGAGTGAATGAAAACACCTATTAAAGACCTTCTATGGACCCAGGTATAAGGCTAGAATTGAACTAACTGGATAGGATCCTATTATGCATCTCAAATGTGCCACACACTGCACGAACATTCCATGAAATGAATAAATATTTGTTAGGCACTTTCTATGTGTGACTCATGAAGCTAGATACTTTAACATACCCGATCCTGCTTAATCCTTTCTACTGTAATGGAGAGGAGCAAGTATTACTATTCCCATTTTATACATGAGGAAGCAGAGGCAAAGAGGCTAAGATTCATGCCCAGAGTGTAGAGAAACTGAAATTTGAATACATGCGTCTCCTAACTCTGTAGCCAGTGCTCTTTCTAATAGGCAGTCATGGTTCTCCGTGTTTATAGAACCAAACCTAATTTTATAGCATTAAAACAAATGAGAACTGATGTTACATTGAATATCACCATGTGGAAATGTATTTCTGTAATATTCTCAGGGCAAGAAGAAAACTTGACCTCGCTTGTTAAAGATTAATCATTGGAGCAGTTAAAATTCCTGTGTTCTTGCGCCCTGGCCTCTCTTTTGTGAGAAGTTGGTAGACAATTGTTTGAATTAGCTCTCAGGGCTGTGGAGACAATTCCCACTGTGGTCGCTAAAACTCAAATAACATTTATCATCCAAATAAGAGACAACAAGAATGGCACTGCTTGAAGAAGGCCAGACAATTGTACTCTTGGATTACATCCTGGTTTTTAGGCCACATCTTATGCATTCAGTTAATTAGTCTGCAAAGGCTCACTGAATGCCTAGTGCATGCCAGGCACTGTGCAAGTGCAGGATGTGCAATGAGACTTGGTCGATTTTTAGCTGTGTGGCTTTGGGCAAGTTCTTTAATAGCTCAGTCTCAGGTGCCCATCCAGAAAGGCCAGGTGTTTATGGGGTATTATTACTCTTCCTTTCTTAAACGCTTAACATTCAATTTCTCAGGCTACAAAATAAGTTTAATGTTACATGCTGCTATTATCTATCTATCTATCTATCTATCTATCTATCTATCTATCTATCTATCATCTATGTATNATCTATCTATCTATCTATCTATCTATCTATCTATCTATCTATCTATCATCTATGTATCTTCTATCTATCATCATCATTTATCATCTCTATATCTATCTATCATATGTCATCTATATATTTCATCTATATAAACATTTAAACAATATTTTTCTCTGGCTCATTATTTTTCTTAATTCCACAAGCCTACAAAGTAGGCATCTTTGCAGTGAGCTATACTCATGTCAGTGCACTCCAGCCTGGGCAAGAGTAAGACACTGTCTCTGTCAAACAAACAAACGCCCCAAACCAATCAAAACAAAGCAAAACAACAACAACAGCAACAAACAAAAAAAAACAAAGTAGGCATTCTTACCTGATTTTACAGACATGGAAATCAAGGCCCTGAGAAATTAAGTAACTTTTTAAAAGCCACACGGCTAATAAAATGGCAGAACCAGGATTTCATCTCAGGTCTGTCTGGCTTCAGAGGCTTGCTCTCTTCTCCATAGTGTGTTGCGTTTGCAAAGACACTGAGAGTAAAACATGTGAAATACTCCTGCAGAAATGGATTCTAACAATGAAATGGCAGAGGAGGATCCAAGGTAGGATGGTTAGTTTACTCCCAGTTTGCTCTGAAAGAGATCTTTAGATATTTGAAAGAGTAGAAAGTCAGTCTCCTCCAGTAATGAGTAAAGAAAAGCTGTGCACATTGGCAACATGGCTGGTATCCTTGCAGACACTCCTCCTGGCTCGAGCTGCAGGAATGGCACAGAGGCCCGGAGCATAGGAAGAGCAGGAGTGGCTTCCAGGGGCACCACTAGTTCTTTCTGCTTCAGTGTAGCTTCCCTTTGAAGCCTTGGTTTCTTTCATCTATAAAATAAGATGGCTCAGTGATCGCCGTGGGGGTTAAATAAGAAACACAGATGAATGCATTTGGATGAGGCACATTTAAATGAGGTTTAACTCACTATGGAGTGATGGAGTGAGTCTGTATATTAGGCATTCTCTGAATACTGGGTACAGTGATAAATAATGTCGGGTAGTCTTTCAGAGAAAAAGATGTGATAATGGCAGTGTGGACAGGCTGTGGAGAAGGAGTCTTTATCTGGTGTTTGGCTGGACAGTTAGATATGGGGAAGCCTTCGAGGGATATATTGCAAGGTAATGGGATGGGAAGAGGGGAGAGGGGAGAAGCAATTCTTCTGCCTGGATGGGGTCGGGGGGGGACGATATAACTGCATCAGTCTTCTCTGATGCTGCAGCTGTCCAGAGATCTTTGCCTTTGGCCTTGTTCTTGGCAGAAAGTTCGGCAGTAAGTGGTGCTGTGGAAAATATCTCTGTGGTTAATGAATCAATTCATTAAAAACACTTAAAACAATGAGAAAAACCCTTTGCTGGTTTGTTTCCATCAAGAATGGGCATCACATGTTGCCTCATCACATCTTTCAACCCAGTGACCCAGGTCTCCTCCTCGTTGCTGAAATCATAGTCTTCACATTTCTCAGGATGCGTCTGGAACTCGGTGACCCTTACGGATGTACTATGTGCTATCACTAGGGTGATGAGTCATGCCAGATGTAGATTTTACTCCCGCTGTTCTCCAGGGAGTACTATGATAGAGCGTTCTTAGAATCCTAAGGCTATTGCATCATAGCTGTGGGATTTGGGGCATATTTTCTTAATAACTTGTATAGGAAGTATACAAGTATAGGAGTATATGGACTCAGTTTTCATGCCTATGAAAATCGTGAAATATGACCTACCTCAAAGGGCTTGTATGAAGAATCAATGAAATACTGTGCAAATGTTTGGGATAAAGTAGACTCTAAGTAAATATTATTTTCCTCCAACTTTCCTTTTTCTCCATCAGAGCTCAACAAATTATGGCCGACAAGCCAAATCTGACCGTCTTCCAGTTTTTGCAAATAAAGTTTTATTGGAACATGGCAACACCCATTCATTTCTGTATCCTCTGTGACTGCTTTTGTGTACAATGGCAGAGTGTATGACTGTGACAAAGACCAATGAGTCATTCATCCAGAAAGCCGAAAATATTTACTGGATAGTTCTTTACAGGGTATCTTTACTAACCCCTGTTACACAAAGTAGCCTTATCTCTGTGTCCTTTTCCTTCTGAAATTTCTCTTTATCAGACTAAATGCCACTGGTGACTTAGACCACCACTTCTATGTTAAAATGTTTGATATTTTTGATTGTTGTCTGAATGCAATCCTATTGATTACAAGTCCTTGGCCGGGTGGGGAGTCTCCCGCCTGTAATCCTAGCACTTTGGGAGGCCAAGGCGGGAGGATCATGAAGTCAGGAGATTGAGACCATCCTGGCTAACATGGTGAAACCCCATCTCTACTAAAAAAAAATACAAAAAATTAGCTGGCGTGGTGGGGGGCACCTGTAGTCCCAGCTGCTCAGGAGGCTGAGGCAGGAGAATGGCATGAACCCGGGAGGCGGAGCTTGCAGTGAGCCAAGATCGTGTCACTGCACTCCAGCCTAGGCGACAGAGTGAGACCTTGTCTCAAACAACAACAACAACAGCAAAACACACACACACACACACACACACACACACACACACACAGTCCTTTGAGCATGACTCTGGGTACTGCACAAACTCCAATCCAATCCTGCTGGCTTTGGTCTGACCAAATCTGAGAAGGTGTCTGTAGGTATCACTGGATTACCAAAGGAGTTCATGTACAGATATGCATGCTTTTCATGATGGTAGCAGCTCATTCTAAAAGCCTTAGGAGTCACAGAACACTCCTTTGCCCAAACAAATCTCTAAAGGGGCAAAGAAAGTTTTTGAGTTCTTCTCTTTCGGACTAAGGTAACATATGTTTGTCAATTGGGTTCTCTGAGAAGCAGCCTGTGAGAGGAAGTTAGAAATGTAAGCAGTTTATTGGGGAGAGGAATATCACTTGTGTTAAATAACAAGCAGGAGAAGCAGAATTGGGCAAGGAAAGCCTTCAGACCATGACAAGGAGAACCTCAGACCTCAATTCAGGTCTCCCAAGTCTCTGCCAACCCAAATGAGAGCTTCAGAGCAATGACTGCCTACTAAAGGAGTCCCACATTAGGCAGAAATGGCCAGGCGTAGTCCTCGTGCCCAGCCATTGGCTAGAGGATGCTCACGAGGAAGGTGACCCTGGCTTGAAAGCTGAGTACAACCGGAAAGTGTTATGGCAGGACACTATCAGCTACCTTCTCTCATGCAGCACAATGGCAAGTTCTTTCTTTAAGAGAGATCTGAGCATTGCACCTCCATGTCTGCCCCAACTCAAAAAGGCCAGCACAATCCTGGAGTAACATGCAACATAGCCAGAGACAAAAAAGCATGTCTCTGGGAGAATTGTGTATCTGGTTTTACTTGTACTGGGCACCAAAATCTTGATTTTCATAGTCAGGTAGAGTCTTTCCAAGCTGGGATTTTTTTTTTTTTTTTTTTTTTAAAGATGGAATCTGGCTCTGTCGCCCAGGCTGGAGTGTAATGGTGCGATCTCAGCTCACTGCAACCTCCACCTCCTGGGTTCAAGTGAGTCTCCTGCCTCAGCCTCCCAAGTAGCTGGGATTACAGGCATGCGCCACCATGCCCAGCTAATTTTTGTATTTTTTTTTAGTAGAGCTGGGGTTTCACCATATTGGCCAGGCTGGTCTGGAACTTCTTACCTCAGATGATCTGTCCACCTGAGCCTCCCAAAGTGTTGGGATTTCAGGCATGAGTCACTGCACCCAGCTTGGGAATCTTTTATACTAATATCTAGAGTAGTTCTTTGACTTAGGACTTTAGGAAGGTGACTGGAGGATTTGTTGATAATGACTGGGAGACTGAGTCCATACTCTGTAATGATAATGATAATAAGGAGGATGATATTAAGGAGGATGATAGAGTTTCTTTTTTTTTTTTTTTTTTTTTTTTTTTTGAGACGGAGTCTTGCTCTGCCGCCCAGGCTGGAGTACAGTGGCCGGATCTCAGCTCACTGCAAGCTCCGCCTCCCGGGTTCACGCCATTCTCCTGCCTCAGCCTCCCGAGTAGCTGGGACTACAGGCGCCTGCCACCTCGCCCGGCTAGTTTTTTGTATTTTTAGTAGAGACGGGGTTTCACCGTGTTAGCCAGGATGGTCTCGATCTCCTGACCTCGTGATCTGCCCATCTCGGCCTCCCAAAGTGCTGGGATTACAGGCTTGAGCCACCGCGCCCGGCCCTGGATGATAGAGTTTCTACATGAACATAGTGTCAAGGAATTACAAGGACTACATATTAGGCACTGATGTTAGGATCTCTCTCCTCTGCCCTTCAGTAGCTGGAGCTTACCCAGTGTGGGTGTGGAGTCAGCTCTGATCCCACTGCGACTCTTCTCCCAGGAGTTCTCTGCTATCTCCCATGCCATCTTATCATAGGCAGTGGATACCAAGGCACATACTTCTTGCTTCAGAGTCTATCATTCATCATAGGCAATACATAGTCTTTTCTTAGGAACTTACTCAAGGAGATGCTGAAAGTGCTTCATCTTTATCACTTGATTTCTATGGAAGCTGAATTTTCCCTCTAATGTGCCTTCTAAAATGCTGCCTGTGTCCACTGCTTGCAATGATGAGGAATGTGGGAGCTGCCTTTTTCTAATCAAACATGCTGGTCTACACTCATGCTGGAAAAATATGTCCCGCTTCAGGGTGGCCATTCTTTGTTGTAAGTCTAGGAAGAGCATCTGAGTCCTGATTGGCAGGAATAATCAGTGTCTGTTGAGGTACAGGCAGAATACCTTTGTAGCTCCACTATCCTTCCTGTGTAAAGTATTTAACATCCTCTGACATCAGGATTCAAAATTAATTTAGGGCTACGATGGAGCCTTCTTAGAATCCTAAGGTGATTATATAGTATCATAGCTGTGGGATATGGGGCATATTTTCTTAATAACTTGCATAGGAAATATGCAAGTATAGGAGTATATGGACTCAGTTTTCATGCCTATGAAAATTGTGAAATATGACCTACCTCAAAGGGCTTCTATGAAGAATCAATGAAATACTGTGCAAATGCTTGGCATAAAGTGGATTCTAAGTAAATGGTAATTGATATGTAATAATTTTCTTAGGTAACTTGATATGTATTAATTTTCTTTCTCTGTGTTTCCTCCTGGGTTGAGTTTACTTGCAATGCATTTGGGAGATAGTTCCTTCTGTCCCTCATTGAAATGGCTGGATTGAAATATTGGACTTCTAAACCGATTTGTGCAAATATTGTCTTCCCAGGTTTGCCCTTCAGTCTTTCAACCTCAGGTCCTTTGGCAAGGTTCTTGGCAGCAATGAAGGTGTCCTCCTGGGGATGGGCAGTCATCCCCATGAATGGTGAGCCAAACAGTCAGAGGAAGGCAGTGCTCATGCCAGGAAGATCAGGCACTTGCCAGCTCCTCCTTGACCCAGCACTGCATGCCCTGAGATGATGTATAGCCACACGGTTAGGAGAGATCTTGACTCTGAGATCCTCAGCACCTCCCTCTCCACCCCTTTGAAGATCTGAACTGAAAACAACACTTGGCCCCCAATACTAATAACACCCCTCTCTCTCTGTTTGAGATTCTCTAATTAGCTAGGCACTTCCCATGTGTTATGTCATTTAACAACACTCTGAGGTAAGGGTGCTTATTTCCATGTTAGAAATGGGGAAGCTGAGGCTCAGGAGTTCCTTGCCATTGGCCAGACAGTTGGTAAGTGGTAGGCCTGGGATGTGAACACAGGTGTGTCCTTTCCCCTACATGCAGTTCCCGTAATAGAGAGTGATCCAGGAAGTCATGAAGCCAATTGCATCCCGTGTGAGGGAAGAGCATCTGCTGAACAGATGCCCGGATACACTGGCCGAGTGCCATGAGGACATAGCTTTTTCTTGGCGATGAGGGCAATCTCAAGAGACTGCTCCATGGCAGAAGTGCTTTTACCATGAGTCACCCCACTACTCCTTTTGGAGAGTTTATAGCTAAGGAGCTACAGCAATTCACCTGTGTCTCCTATATGTTTAAGCCCCAGCAATCCAGAAGAGCAATTCTATTAAGCAATATCCTCCCAGCAACATATGGAGATTATAAGAAATCATGTGACCTACGTTAATCAGCACCCAGGTCAAATTCAGCTGTTTATGGGATCACGTAGACTGATTTACCAACATCTCCAGATAACCTGTTTGTTGTTGTTGTTTTTTTAATCTAAGAGCTACACTATTAACTTCCTCATGTTTGAAATCCAAACTCCTGATAAAGGCATCTCCCAGTTGTCCATGATCTGGCTCTTGCCTGCCTTTGTCTCGATGTTTTCTGTGAACTGTTAACTCTTACAATTCATGCTCCGGTTGTACCGGCATCCTGGGAGTTTCAGAAATGGCCATTCTGACCCAGGTCTTTGCCCTTTTGATCCTTTTCCTGAAAAACCCCTTCCTCACTTTGTCTCCTTGCGTAGTCCTTGAATATCTTCCAAGTCTTAGCTCTAAGACTTTCTTCCCTGACATCTTTAGTCAGGTTTAGGTTCTCCTGCCTTCTCTCGTCCTCTCACAGCGTCTTATAAAATATATAAATTGGTGCAAAAGTAATTGATGTTTTTGCCAAATGAACGGCAAAAACCTCACTTAAACTTTTGCACCAACCTAATACAAATGGATCCATATCCATTTGCTGGAGTCATCTGCTCTCTCTTCCCTCTTCCACATGAGTCTGTGTGACCCTCATGGGAGGGAAATGTGTCTTGTTATTGTTTGAACACCCAGCAGTTGTCAGATAGCCTGACTCACAGTCAGTGTTCAGGAAACCTTTGAGACATTAACCACAAGGCATGCTGAAATCTCACTCACGGGCTGCGGGGCAAGAGAAGAGGTGGAAGCAGGTAGGACTGGAGGGAGGAACCCACCAGCCTTTCTGATTGGTCCTGACCACAGGACACACAGTGGCCCCCAGGATCAGTATCAAACTGGGTAAAATGCAAGTAAAATGAAAATTGGTAAATACAAGTTCGATGCAAGGTGCCAGTACTTCCAAGGAGGATGCTTTGTCCAGATTCAGGGGTCTGAGGTTTTAGTTGGGGAATAAGCAGTCAGGTCATGGATGCTGGGTGTGGGGATCTCTTGTTCCTACAATAGAAATACATCAGGGCTTCACAGGAGAGTGGACCCCAACGTACAGGACTCCTTTCATTAATTGCATTTAAATTAATTTAATGTTAGATTAAATTTATTAAAATGTTTGAGATAATTATAGATTCATATACAGTTATAAGAAATAGGACAGAGAGATCCTTAAAGTGGGCACCATACAGAGAGGAAAGTATGCTTGGTCTCTGTCTACCCATGAGAAAAGGACCATTTGCCCAACCATTTAGCAGGCTCACTAAGTGGAGCCAGTGCAGGACCCTGTGCTGGTGAAAGACATCTAGAGTCTGACTGGATCTAGTCACTCTGCCTCCAAGGACTTACAGTCTAGGGAGATTGGCCAATGAAGTAACAATTACATTACAGTGTTAAATGCCGCAGTGGAGAGACTCTGTGTGTGTGGAAAGCATCAAGAGTGAGGGATGTGGATTCTGTTGGGTTGTAATGATGGCAGTTGGATGGTGCATTAGGTTGGTGTCATGGGATGAGGGGCTGTTCAAGCGTCAGTCTTAAGGCTTGATGACACATCCTTCAGTTGGAGAAGGGAGGCTATGAATTCTGTGATGGGAATCGCATCGGCAAAGATACCAGGGCATTTCACAGCCTGGAGGGTGTTGGGGTGGGCGAGCCATTTGTCCTGATTGAAGGCAGTGTTCCGGTGGAGGAGTAGAGGGAGGCAGGCAAGGGAGACTGGAGGGTCTGGTTGAGTTGCTCAGGAATAATCCTGTGGGTAACTGGAGTGAGCTGCACCCTAAAGGATTTCTAACTTTCTTTTTTTTTTTTTTTGAGATGAAGTTTCACTCTTGTCGCCCAGGCTGGAGAGCAATGGCTCGATCTCAGTTCATTGCAACCTCCGCCTCCTGGTTCAAGCAATTCTCCCAACTCAGCCTCCCGAGTAGCTGGGATTACAGGTGCCTGCTACCATGCCCAGCTAATTTTTGTATTTTTAGTAGAGCTGGGGTTTCACCATGTTGGCCAGGCTGGTCTCGAACTCCTGACATCAGGTGATTCACCTGCTTCGGCCTCCCAAAGTGCTGAGATTACAGACATGAGCCACCGCGCCCGGCCCTAAAGGATTTTTAAAATGGGAGTTGCTTGGTGAGGTTTGGATTTCGAAAATTTACTTCTGTCAAAGAAGCACTTCGTGTATGAAGGTCTGTAGTCTCCCCTTGGATGGGGAATAAGGAGCGGCTCATGGCCTCAGCTCTGCAACCTTTCTAGGCATCCTTACTCTCAACCTCAATCCTACCGCACACAACTCTACAGACTACGATCCAGGCCGGGCGCGGTGGCTCACGCCTGTAATCCCAGCACTTTGGGAGGCTGAGGTGGGTGAATCACCTGAGGTCAGGAGTTTGAGACCAGCCTGGTCAACATGGCAAAACCTCATCTCTACTAAAAATACAGAATTACTTTGGGAGGCTGAAGTGGGCGGATCACGAGGTCAAGAGATTGAGACCATCCTGGCCAACATGGTGAAACCCTGTCTCTACTAAAAATACAAAAATTAGCTGGGCATGGTGGTGCGTGCCTGTAGTCCGAGCTACTCTGGAGGCTGAGGCAGGAGAATCGCTTGAACCTGGGAGGCAGGAGTTGCAGTGAGCTGAGATGGCGCCATTACACTTCAGCCTGGCAACAGAGTGAGACTCTGTCTCAAAATAAAATAAAATTAAATTAAAAAATAAAAAATTACCCAGGCGTGGTGGCAGATGCCTTTAATCCGTTACTCGGGAGGCTGAGGCAGGAGAATCGCTTGAACTCAGGAGGGAGAGGTTTCTGTGAGCCGAGATCAAGCCACTGCACTCCAGCCAGGGCAACAGAGCAAGACTCCATCTTAAAAACGAAAAAAAAAAAAAAAAAAATATATATATATATACACACACACACACACACACACACACACATATATATATATATATAATCCAAATGGTCCACAAAGAGCCCCCAGTTGCTTCACCAAAGTAAGGTCCATGCCTCTGTGTGTGGTAAGTAAAAGTGCCTGTTTACTGTCTCTCTGGCAGTGGGATCTGTTGTAGGAACAGACTGAATTGGATGTGGGGAGAGAGATGAACTTGTAAAGCCCCTCAGACTGAATTCCATGCTCCATCTTGGAAGCTGTGGGCTTTGCTTCCTGTGTGGTCTCAGGCTCATCCTCCCACCTCAGTTTCCCCATCTGGAAAAATGGGAGAACAATACGTACCTTCTTGGGGTGGCTCAAGAATTATTAGTCGTGCGGGAAGGATTAGGAGAAGGCGGGCAAAAAGCCTTCTCCAGTGTTCTGCAGTCTCCAGACCTGACTGTAGCAGTGTGGGCAGATAAGACAAGCTGGCGAGAAGAAGGCAAAAACACGTGTGTTTTAAATTAGCTCTGTCTTTGCTCTTTCTCCTTCCTTGGGGTCAGAGATTTGCTTGTGCTCCAGTCTGGCAGAGGTCATTTTTCCAGGAAATCATCTTCTTTCATCTGGCTAGTAAGTTTTCTCACCTGTAAAATGGAGCTCTGTGGTCCATTCCTCATGGGGCAATTTGAGGATAGTGCTTGGCACATGTAAGTGTTCAATAAATGTTTGAGACTCGAAAAGAAAAAAAAGGTCTTAAGCATCGGAGGCCTTTCAGCTGCATAGAATTCATCAAATTCTCCAGAGGCTGCAAGGAAAGAACCAAGAGTGTAGGATTCAGAGCTAGACTGGTGTGGGTTCAAATCACGGGCTCATTATTTACTTGTGAGGCTTCAGGCAAGTTGCTCAAAGAGCTGTGATTTTCTCATCTGACACATGGAGATTTGACCCTCTGTCTTATCAGATTCCCCTTCTACTTTAGAAGGTAAAGTACAATCACAAATATAAAGTGACCGGCACATGGTACGGGCCTCAGCGCTGAGTAGGTGAGAATTTCTTTTGCTTTGGCTTCTGCTGCTTGTATTCCCACAGCAAACACCACTGCATGCTGGAGACAGAGGACCTGCCCAGCCAGGCCGGGGGGACACAGGCTCTCATCCACATGACACAAAGTACAAAGCCTTGGCTGTGCCTTCTCTCCGGATGGTCAGGCAGCTGTTTGGAGAGACAATCAAAGGTTTGCAGCTGCAGCTTTGGGCCACAAACAGAAGGCATAATGCAGCCCTGTGGGGGCAAGTGCCTTTGGGAACTGGGAAGTCACGCTTTGGGGGACCTTCTTCTAATGTCTGAAGGCCGTTTCTGACATTTGAAAAACAACCCATTCTGCTCTCTAACTGCAAAGAAATTGGATACCGTAGTCCCGAATACAATCTGATTGACCCCTTCTCTTTTATAGATTATTTTTTAGGGATGCAAACCATGGAAATTCACCAGCATCACCAAGAAATGATGAGAGTCCCATAGTCTTTAGAGTGAGGTGCAGCCAAGACCCCCAAAAGCCAAGCCCTGTGTTTCGGCTACAGGAAAAACTGGCAATCCTTGTGGAGTCAGAAAGGTGGCTGAATTTAGGGAGAAGCCAAGTAGTAAACCATTCACTCATTCATTCATTTAGTAATTCCTTCACTCGTGCATTCGATAATACTCCCTGAGCACTTGCTGGGTCCTCGGCTTTATATTGCTGCCGGAGATGCGAAGGCCCAGCGCCGGAGATGTAAAGGCCCAGTGCTGGAGATGTAAAGGTCTAGCACTAAAGATATAAAGACCCAGTGCTGGAGATGTAAAGACCCAGTGCCGGAGATATAAAGACCCAGTGCCGGAGATATAAAGACCCAGTGCCGGAGATATAAAGACCCAGCGCCGGAGATATGAAGACCCAGTGCCGGAGATATAAAGACCCAGTGCCGGAGATATAAAGACCCAGTGCCAGAGATATAAAGACCCAGCGCCGGAGATATAAAGACCCAGCGCCGGAGATATGAAGACCCAGTGCCGGAGATATAAAGACCCAGTGCCGGAGATGTGAAGACCCAGTGCTGGAGATGTGAAGACCCAGCGCCGGAGATATAAAGACCCAGTGCTGGAGATGTGAAGACCCAGCGCCGGAGATATAAAGACCCAGTGCCGGAGATGTAAAGACCCAGTGCCGGAGATATAAAGACCCAGTGCCGGAGATATAAAGACCCAGTGCCGGAGATATAAAGACCCAGTGCCGGAGATATAAAGACCCAGCGCCGGAGATATAAAGACCCAGTGCCGGAGATATAAAGACCCAGTGCCGGAGATATAAAGACCCAGTGCCGGAGATATAAAGACCCAGTGCTGGAGATGTGAAGACCCAGTGCCGGAGACGTAAAGACCCAGTGCCGGAGATGTGAAGGCCCAGTGCCGGAGATGTAAAGACCCAGTGCTGGAGATATAAAGACCCAGTGCCGGAGATATAAAGACCCAGTGCCGGAGATATAAAGACCCAGTGCTGGAGATGTGAAGGCCCAGTGCTGGAGATGTGAAGGCCCAGTGCTGGAGATGTGAAGGCCCAGTGCATAAAGGTCATAATACACTGTCTGAAAGGAGATAATGATGTAGCAAGAACCAAACTGGAAGGGGATAATGGTAGGGGAGTGTGATCAATGCATTAATCAAGGTATGCCCTGGGCTGGAAGGTACTAGCTGATTCTAGTACACCACAAAGAGCTATCACTGAAGGTTTGGAGGAGGCAGAGAACTTGGAACTGGCTCAGAAGGATGAGTCGGGGTTCATCAGGAAGTCTGGTGCTCCCTGCAGAGACAGCAGCAGACACAAGGGCTCGCCAAGATGCAGTATCTTCCGGAAGTCATTCTAAGACTGTAGGCAGAGGAGCCCTGTGACCAGGTTAGAGAGGGCAGCAAGTCTACCGCCCAGAGAAACCACTGGAAGTAGAGAAAACCAGAGGCAGGAAGCTCAGCTGGCTGAGGTAAGGAAATCAGAAGATAAGCCCCACATCTGAGGCCCTCACCAGAGCAATAACTATAATAGTTTATGTTTAACTTGATCAGTGCTGCCAAGAACTTAACTTAGATGAATTGACTGAAACTTCACAGCAATTCTTTAAGGCTGGAGACGACCTGCTCAGGGTCACAGAGCTAACACATGAAGGATCTGCGTCTTAAGTATTGTCTATGTGAACTTGATCTTCAAAACCTTGCTCTAAGTATCTGACTTACTAGTGCACCAGAGTAGATGGGAAGGCTGGGGACAGGCAGAGAGGGCCCTCCATCCCCGCAGCCCCTGTGGTTGCCAGCTCCTGGGTCTACCCTGGCTTGGAAATCAGACACCTGCCTGTGTCTTCCAGGCTTTGTCACCTCTGCAAAGTCTTTTGTTCCCATCGCAGTTTTGTCTTCTTTCAGAAGCCTGTGCTCCCCATCACGCCCACCAGCACCATGCTGCTCCCCGCTGTGCTTCTTGTGCTGTAAGTCCATCCTCACATCCCCCTGATGCTGGTGTGGATGTCCCATGTCAGCCTAAGAAATCCTGCACCTCCTCCCCTGCCTCCTAACAAGCCTCTCCCACTGTTTCTTCAGCTGTGGAATCTCCCACACGTCAAAAACCACCTCCAGCTGGGCATAGTGGCTCACGCTTATAATCCCAGCACTTTGGGAGGCCGAGGCGGGCGGATCACGAGGTCGGAAGTTTGAGTCCAGACTGGCCAACATAGTGAAACCCCATTTCTACTAAAAACACAAAAATTAGCCAGGCATGGTCTTGCACGCCTATAGTCCCAGCTACTCGGGAGGCTGAGGCAGGAGAATCGCTTTAACCCAAGAGATAGAGGCTGTGGTGAGCCAAGATCATGCCATTGTATTCCAGCCTGGGTGACAGAGCAAGACTCTGTCTCTAAAAATAAACAAACAAGAAACAAGCAAGCAAAAAACAACAAAAACACTTCCTGTGTTTCTCGTTTGCTAAGTGAGTCCTGCTCCACTCAAGTCGCAAAAAGGAGTAATTAGAACTGAATGCTGCATTAGGATTAATAACAAGAATCAGCCTCAGCTTTGGGCCTGCCTTCAGTGGGGCACACGCTTTAGAGAAGAATGGGAGGAGCATGGTGAAGAGGAGTCCTGGACACATTACAGGGGCTTTGCAGAGGGAACTGCTCCAGAGACAGCCTCTGTCCCAAGGCTGACAGAGCATCAGGCCCGGTACCTGCAGTTGAGCATCATAATGGCACAGAGCAACACGACCCAGGTGCGAAGGTGTGGGCTTGCCAGATGCTGTGACACAAGGTCACATATTTAACAATCATACAGAACTTACTATGTACCAGGCACTGTACTTAGCACTTTGCAAACACCAACTCCTTCAAAATGATAACTCTAGCTGGGTGTGGTGGCTCACACCTGTAATCCCAGCACTTTGGGAGGCCGAGGTGGGCAGATCACAAGGTCAGGAGTTTGAGACCAGTCTCGGCAACATGGCGAAACTACATCTCTACTAAAAATACAAAAATTAGCCAGGTATGGTGGTGGGCACCTGTAATCCCAGCTACTTGGGAGGATGAGGCAGGAGAATCGCTTGAACCCAGAAGGTGGAAGTTGCTGTGAGCTGAGATTGCACCACAGCACTCCATCCTGGGCGACAGAGTGAGACTCCATCTCAAAAAAAATAATAATAATAACTCTATGAAGGTGATACTGTTACTATCCCCATTTCACAGGTAGGGAAACTGAGGCACAGGGAAGTTAAAGAACTTGCCCCATGTCACACAGGCAGAAACTAGCAGAACAAAGAGTTAAACCTCAGCCCTCCATTTTTTAAAATTATACTTTAAGTTCTAGGGTACATGTGCACAATGTGCAGGTTTGTTACATATGTATACATGTGCCATGTTGGTGTGCTGTACCCATTAACTCATCATGTACATTATGAATATCTCCTAATGCTATCCCTCCCCACTCCCCACAATAGGCCCTGGTGTGTGATGCTCCCCTTCCTGTGTCCAGGTGCTCTCATTGTTCAATTCCCACCTGTGAATGAGAACATGCGGTGTTTGGTTTCTGTTCTTGTGATAGTCTGCTGAGAATGATGGTTTCCAACCGCATCCATGTCCCTACAAAGGACATGAACTCATCCTTTTTTATGGCTGCATAGTATTCCATGGTGTATATGTGCCACATTTTCTTAATCCAATCTGTCATTGATGGACATTTTAGGATCACTTTTACACTGTTGGTGGGAATGTAAACTAGTTCAACCATTGTGGGAGACAGTGTGGCGATTCCTCAAGGATCTTGAACTAGAAATGCCATTTGACCCAGACATCCTATTACTGGGTATATACCCAAAGGATTATGAATCATGCTGCTATAAAGACACATGCACACGTATGTTTATTGCAGCACTAGTCTGTGCTCTTAACCGGTCACTCCAGGCTGCTTGTGGCTGCCTCTCCCGCGTTGAATGCTCTCTTTGCAGGGTGCCAAGGGCTCCCTGGCTGGTGCCAACCCTCATTTGGAATATCTGGGAACCCAAAGCCCACTGTGGCCATTAGTTCTTTCACTTGGTTGATATAGTACAGAGTTCCAGCTGCACTATCTGACCCAAATCTTCTCTCTGCTTCTCTCAAACTTTGGAACCTCAGACAAGTTAACTTTGTCTCCTGAGGCTTGTTTCTCCACCTCTAACCCAAGGATATCTCTGCTGCTCACTCAGGGTTATAGTGAGAATGAAAGGAGGCTATGGGCGTTTTTATTTGTATTTATTTTTTTTGAGATAGGGTCTTTCTCTGTTGCCCAGGCTGGAGTGCAGTAGCATGATCTTGGCTCACTACAGCCCCTGCCTCCTGGGTTCAAGCAATTCTCATACTTCAGCCTCCCAAGTAGCTGGGACTACAGGCACCTGCCACCACACCTGGCTAATTTTTGTATTTTTATTAGAGACAGAGTTTCACCATGTTGGTCAGGCTAGTCTCAAACTCCCGACCTCAGGAGATCCACCCACCTCGGCCTCCCAAAGTGCTGGGATTACAGGTGTGAGCCACCGCACCCGGCCTGCTATTCTGACTTTTCAAGTAGTAATAGCTCCTGTTGATTGGTTGCCGACTGTGTGCAGGCCCTATCCTAGTACTTCATAGACACCAAGAGCCCCGTGACAACACCCTGTAAAGTCTTTCTACCACCCATAGGCTTCACTGCCAATCAGCTCATTACATTTAGTGGCTCAGATGTCATTAGAGATCCAGCTCTAAGGGGGATCTAATGACTCTAAGGGGGAATGGCCTATGACATTCTCACTCAAAGCATGGGTGAGAGATGTAAGAATCCCTGAGACGTGTTTTTGTGCCCCTCACTGGATCCTAGTTAATGCTTCTCAGGCAAGGTAATTGAAAACATTTTTTTTATCTGCCTGGATTTTTCTCTTTTCCTTTATCTTTCATTTTCCTCCATTCAAGTATGCACAAGGTCTGTGCTTCCTTAGCTCAGAAGTTTATAGCAGGAGGCTTGTGATTGGAGGTTTGTGGCTCAAGCTAAGTGCTGAAAGACCAAAGTCCTGCAGCGTTCAGGTAGGCAAAATGTCAGCAAAACACAGAGGAAACAGACTGGGTACAAATGTAATAAATAATGGGGGAGGAGTTGGGGCAAACTGATGTATGCGTACTCTATCCGAAGGGACCAGCAATATCAGATCTTACGACTTTCCAAAGATATCTGTGTGAAATGTCCTGGTCTAAAATTTTAGCAATTAATTCAGCTTGATTTTTTAAAGCCAGAGGCAGGCGAACTCACTGCTGGAAAAAAGCTTACCCTGACAGTTGCAGGCAGTTCTCTGGTACAGCCAAGGAAAACAGGGTTTGAGAGGAGAAGAATCCCCCAAATGAAAAATGGGTAATTCACTTAGGATGGAGAGAGAAGGATGTTTCTAGGGACTCTTTTTCTTTTGTTTTTATTATTATTTTTTTGAGACAGAGTCTCACTGTGTCACCCAGGCTGGAGTGCAGTGGTACAATCTTATATTACTGCAACCTCCGCCTCCTGGGTTCAAGTGATTCTCCTTCCTCAGTCTCCCAAGTAGCTGGGATTACAGGCATGCACCACCATGCCCGACTTATTTTTATATTTTTAGTAGAGACGGGGTTTCGTCATGTTGGCCAGGCTTGTCTCGAACTCCCGACCACAGGTGATCCGGTCACCTTGCCCTCCCAAAGGGGTGGGATAACAGATGTGAGCCACTGCTTCTGGCCTCTAGGGACTCTTTGAGCAAAGGGACCTGCATCCTAATGGCAAGCCCTGCACCATGGGACATGGCAAGACCCTAGGGGGAAAGGCTACTTGGTTCGCGCAGGAGGCTGGCAGCACATGTGGGGCTCCCCTATTCAGGGAAGCTTGTGTCACATATCAGGGTGTCAGGCCCAAAGGAGTCATGTGGACTGGACAGTGGCAGGGGTGGGGGTGGTCAGAGGAGAATTGCTTTGGGACAAACCACTTATAACCATAGAGAGCCTTCCTTAACACCTTCATATTAGGTGACACCCTGGAGTCACTGACGCAACCTTGGGAGATGGAGAGATCCAAAGAAAAGTAGGATTGAATTTCTTCCATTTTGGTAGGAAAGAGCTCAGGATCAAAATTAAGTTGATTTGTGTAGAGTTACTGTGCTCATTCACTCCTGTCTGAGTTTGTGGACTGAGATTCATACTCATGCTTCTGTTTCAGGAAGTGCCATGGCATCTGTCTTCTTCCCCTGAGGGTGGGACTTTGCATATCTCGAGCAGTTAGCCCCTCTTGTCCCCTGTCAATTTGTGCTTTATCTCTTTCCATTAGGTGCTGTTGGCCTCCCCAGACTCTTGGGGTCCTTCAGCCATTTGCACAAGATTATCTTTGAAGCACACCAGCCAGGGGCTGTTGACAGGACACTTCTCCCAAAAACTCGTGTTGGTAGGCTTTGTCTTCTTCTTCTCCTTCTCTTTCCTTCTCTTCCTTCTCTTCTTTCTTTTCCTTCTCCTTCTCCTTCTGCTTCTCCTCCTCCTCTCTTCCTCCTCCTCCTCCTCCTCCTCCTTCTCCTTCTTCTTTTTCTTCTTCTTCTTCCTCTTCCTCTTCTTCTTCTTCTTTTTAATTGACGGGATGTCACTCTGTCACCCAGGCTGGAGTGCAGTGGTGCGGTCTCTGCTCACTGCAGCCTCCGCCTCCTGGGCTCAAGCAATTCTCCTGCCTCAGCCTCCCGAGTAGCTGGGACTACAGGTGCATGCCATCACATCCAGTTAATTCTTGTATTTTTAATGGAGACGGGGTTTCACCATGTTGGCCAGAATGATCTTGATCTCCTGACGTCATGATCTGCCCCCCTCTGCCTCCCAAAGTGCTGGGATTACAGGTGTGAGCCACCACGTCCAGCCTCTACTTCTTTTACAAGACACTTTTTCAGAGGTCTCCATTAAATGACAGTCTCTTGAGGTTATTCTAAAAAGGTTTCAGAATAGATGATCCAGAAAGGGCTTCCATCATCGTGGACTCCATGTCATGTATTGTTGATAACCCATGTCTTTCATTCTCTTTCCATCATTCAGCTATATTTTCAGAATGCCAAACATACCTTGGGCGCAGTGCTAGAGGCTGCAGGCGCACGCTGGAATAAGCCTGCTCCCTGCTCTTAGAGTTCTCAGTCTAGTCAGGGAGGCAGAAGCATCAAAAAAGTGCTTTCGTGTACCGTGGTGAGAGTTGGTGATGGCATGAGTGGGTAGAGGAGGAGGCAACAGGCTGCTCAGGTGTAGGAGGATATGGTGAGCTTCGAAAGAAAAAAGAATAGAAGTTCTCATGCTGACAATGGCATTGACCTGGGTTGGAAGAGTTGGGAATATAGGGATGAGGCCACAGGTGAATGTTTATAGTTCCTCATAGAAGAACATGAAGTAAAGCTGTTTGGAGATGCCAAACTGCTTAACGTGTGTGGCAGGGACAATGTGTGTGCTCACCCATCGTCTTTCCCTTTTCCTCTTAGATATATGGTTAGACTATACTTCCCATTCCTCTTCGCAGTTTGGCAGGACCATGTGATTAAGTTCTGGCCAGTGAAATGTGTGCAATCTCCCATACTGTATTTCTCTGTCCTTTGGCTTAATGAAGAGAACTCCAAAGATGAAGATGATAGAAACAAAAATTGGATGGAGGCAGGGCCCCTGAATGACTCTGTGGAATAGAGACCCAGAGGACTCTAACGTGGGCTGGAAAAGTTTATTGCTTAGATCACTGTGATTTGGAGTTTGTTTGTTCTTTCTGGTTTTCTATCAATGCTGCTACCGAATAAAGTCCAGGGAAGGATGAGAAATTAGAGATTAGACTGAATAGGAAGATTGGGGCCAGGTTATGAGGGCCGTGTGTACCAGTCTAAGGAGTATGAATGGCCATGGCAGATTTTTTTTTTCTTTTTCTTTTTTTTTTAAGACAATGTCTCACTCTGTTGCCCAGGCTGGATGTAGTAGTGTGATTAAGGCTCACTATAGCCGTGACCTCCCAGGCTCAAGTGAACCTCCTGCCTCAGCCTCCCAAGTAGCTGGGACCACAGGCATATGCCACCATGCCCAGTTAATTTTTTAAAAAAACATTTAAGAGATGGGTTTCACAGTGTTGCCCAGGCTGGTCTTGAACTCCTGGACTTAAGCAATCTTCCTAGCTTGGTCTCCCAAAATGCTAAGATATAGGTGTGAGCTACCACACTCGACTGGCCATGGCAGATTTGCAAGCTTGTTTAGGGTAGAGTGGGAATATGAATGGTAGTGATGACAAGGCAATTAGATTTGGCCACATTTCTCAGAGCATTAGCTCTTTTGGGTAGCAGTTATGGACATCTGGTTAAGAGAGCCTTATAGTTGAGAGGCTTAAAACCAGATTCTGTCAGCACCATGATGTACAACTTGAGGTCCTCATACCAAGTTAGAGCAAACCAAATCGACAATACTGTCAAACATCTATTATGGTTTGAAAATTTTGTCAAATTCATTAGATGGTGTCCTTGATTACTGACATTCCCACAAGAAAGTCTACCTTCTGATGACCATTAACACTCTTAACATGCAAAGCAAACCAAAGACATTTCAGACACCTTTCAAAGAGGATTCCTGCTCGTCTCTGCCAATGGAGGGGCGTTGTGGAGAGCCCCAGATGATTTGCTTGACATACAAAAGTCTAAAGAAAGGCAGGTAATAACAAATGCTGGCAAGGATGTGGAGAAAAGGGAACCCTTATGACCTGTTGGTGAGAATGCAAATTAACACAGCTATGGGGAACAGTTTGGAGGTTCCTCAAAAAACTAAAAATTGAGTTATCATATGATCCAGCAGTCCCACTACTGGGTATATATCCAAAAGAAAGGAAATCAGGCAATTTAAGAGATATTTGCACTCTCATGTTTGTTGCAGCACTGTTCACAATAGCCAAAATTTGGAGTAATGTAAGTGTCCATCAATAGATGAATGGACAAACAAAATGTGGTACTAATACACAATGGAGAACTATTCAGCCATAAAAAAGAATGAGATTCTGTCATTTGCAACAACATGGATGGAAATGGAAGGACTTATGTTACGTGAAATAAACCAGACACAGAAAGACAAACATCGCATGCTCTCCTTACTTTGGGTTCTAAAAATCAAAACTCTGAACTCATGAACATAGAGAGTAAAAGGTTGGTTACCAGAAGCTGGGAAGGGTAGTAGGGATTGGGGGATGGTTAATGGGTGCAAAAAAAAAAAAATTCGAAAGAATGAATGAGACCTACTATTTGATAGCACAACAGGGTGACTATAGTCAATAATAATTATATATTTTAAAAAACAATGTAATTGAATTGTCTGTAACACAAAGGAAAATTCTTGAGGGGATGAATACTCCATTCTTCATGATGTGCTTATTACACATCGCATGCCTGTTTCAAAACATCTCATGTACCCCATAAATATATACATGTACTATGAACCCATAAAAGTTAGAAATAAAATTCAAAAATTTGAAATATAAAAACAATTAATTAAAAATTAAAGTCTGAGGAAGTTGGTGAACTGTTTCTAGCAAAGTTACATAAATGCACACAAGCATCTCGAACAGTACAATATAAGTCCAAGGAAAATTTGGATCCTATTGACTCATCAGATATGAGGTGAACTTTGACTTTGGAAGAAACCCTTCCATTTGATACATAGTGCAGGGAAAGATCTAGGATGCTTTGATATTAATAGTGTTTTCTGTGGTTGTATGCATAGCAACAAAGAGGTCATGCCAAGGCAGATATTATTCACTTGAGAGAAACCAGATTAGAGGCGGGTGTGGGGGCATGAGCAAATGTACGTGTATGACCAGGGCTGGAATTGTTGTCTGATAGGGTGTCCATAGGCCAATGGGTATTTCACTGTTGTCTACAAAGCAGACCACAACTTTGTGCAAAAGAAATGCCACATCACGGGTGTCTATTTAGTTCAGGATTGTATTTTAGGTGTTTTTTTTTTTTTCTGATTCAAGAGCTATATTTCCACTGCAGAGTAAGAGGTGATATTCATATGGAATTGGCATATGTTGTGTGCCCATGAGGTGCCAGTCTCCATGCTAGATGTTTTGCATCATTATCTTGTCTAGTTTTAACCAGAACTCTTTAGAGTAATGTGGTGCTATTTCCATTTCATTTATGTAGATATTGAAGTGTAATGAGAGTATGTGATTGCCTAAGGACATCCAGCTTGTGAGTGGTAGGGCCTGGAGATTGAGTCCGATTTTCCAATTTCAATTTCAAATCCAGCATTCTTTCTACTCCAGGCCTTTTTTGTTGTTGTTGTTTTGTTGTGTTTTGAGACAGAGCCTCACTCTGTCTCCCAGGCTGGAGTGCAGTGGCAATCATAGCTCACTTTGGAGCCTCAAACTTTCAGGCTCAAGCAATCCTCCCATCTCAGCCTCCCTAGTAGCTGGTACTACAGGCGCATGCCACCACGACTGGCTAAGTTCTGATTTTTTGTAGAGACAGGGTTTCTTCACGTTGCCCTGGATAGGTTTTTTGTTTGTTTGTTTAAGGCACTGATTAATTGGTAAATTTCTTCTCAAGAAAGCAGAATGTTTTTGTTTACATATGCTGATAGATATTCTTACCTGCTAGGCATAGTACTGATTCCTAGAAAATTTGTAGTTTCATCCCACACATTTTTGGAGATTAGTGTTAAACTCTTCTCCTGTCTGTTTTTTTTGTTTGTTTGTTTTTTGTTGGTTTTTTCTTTTTGAGATGGAGTCTTTGCTCTGTCACCCAGGCTGGAGTGCAGTGGCATGATCTCGGCTCACTGCAAGCTTCGCTTCCCAGGTTCACGCCATTCTCCTGCCTCAGCCTCCTGAGTAGCTGGGACTACAGGTGCCCGCCACCATGCCTGGCTAATTTTTTGTATTTTTTTAGTAGAGACGGGGTTTCACTGTGTTAGCCAGGATGGTCTTGATCTCCTGACCTTGTGATCTGCCCGCCTTGACCTCCCAAAGTGCTGAGATTACAGGCGTGAACCACTGTGCCCGGTCTTTTTTTGTTTGTTTGTTTGTTGTTTGTTTGTTTGTTTTTTGAGATAGAGTCTCGCTCTGTCACCCAGGCTGGAGTGCAGTGGCACGATCTCAGCTCACCTCAACCTCCACCTCCCGGGTTCAAGCGATTCTCCTGCCTCAGTCTCCTGAGTAGCTAGCCGGGATTACAGATGCGCGCCACCATCCCCGGCTAATTTTTGTATTTTTAGTAGAGACTGGGTTTCACTATGTTGGCCAGGCTGATCTCGAACTCCTGACCTCGTGATCTGCCCACCTCGGCCTCTCAAAGTGCTGGAATTACAGGAATGAGCCACCGTGCCTGGCCTTTTTCTTTCTCTTTCACTTCCCTTCCATCCCCTTTTCTTTCTTGTTTTATTCTCTCGTCTCCTCTTTTCCTCTCCTTTTTCTCTTTCCTCCCTTTCTTCTCTTTCCCATCTCCCCTTTCCCTTTCTTTCTCATCTCTGTATTTAATAATAAAGAAAACACTGAGGGTAACTCACTAAATTCTTTTCATGACTCATGAATGGGCTAAACCAAATGTCTAAAAATGCTGCGTAGAGAGAAGTTTCCAGAGCTTCTGTGAGTTTCTCTGGCTCCTGCATTCTCCCAAGGCCTGTTGTTTTGGTCTTCCTTGGATTGTGTGAGCAACTCTGAATCCTTCCTGTAAGCTGCCCCCACTCCAGTCCTCCATTGTTCTGTGCCTAAACAAGAAGGTCAGCTCACATTACTTGTAACTGAGGAACCTTAGCTATCAACTGACATCCCTTGTCAACCTTTTCTTTCTGCCCCTTACTCCGTACTCCCTCAGATTGCAGGCAGATTCATTCAACAGCATTGCCAGTGCTTTTGGCTCCTAGAACAGTAATTAGACTCTGGGATCCTGAGGGCACTTAGTCATTTCCACAAGAAACAAAAAATAGCCGAGCATGGTGGCTCATGCCTGTAGTCCTAGCGACTTGGGAGGTTAAGATGGGAGAATCTGCTTGAGCCTAGGAGTTCAAGGCTGCAGTGAGCTACGGTCATGCCACTGCACTCCAGTGGTGAGTATTGCATCTACCTAGAGACAAAAAGGCTTTTAAAACATTAGCACAGAAGCACCATGCTAGCAACAATGCCGGGATGAGTTGCAGGAGGTTAGAAGGTATCATCAGTGCTACTGATGGAGAAGGCAGTGCACCGCTAGCAGGCCCCTCTCTGGATCTGGTTGGTACTATGTGTCAGGGAGCTAAAGTGGACTCTACTAGATTTCAGGGTGATATGCACTCACCCTATGCCACCTCTTCTTCTGACCAGGGTCATGACCTAAGGTAACATGAAAAACTTGGAAATGAGACATTTTAAAAATAATATTTTAGCCAGGCATGGTGGGGTGTGCCTGAAGTCCCAGTTGCTTGGGAGGCTGAGGCAGAAGAAGCACTTGTGCCCAGGAGTTTGAGGCCATGAGCTATGATTGTGCCACTGTACTCCAGCCTGGGCTATGTACTCCAACATAGCCACAGTAACACCTATATCTGAAACAAAACAAAACAAAACAAAACAACAAAACAAAAAAATCCAGGAATGTTTTACAGAATATCGTCATTTTCAAATGCTTTCTCATACATTGTTTTGACATTTCTTTTGCTCTGACCTCTTAACAGTTAAAAAAAAAAAAAAAACTGGGACCAGGGAGATTACAGGGAGATTATACTTAAGGAGAAGGCAGCAAAGAATGATGCAAGGACCTAGACAGGCTTTGAGATTTAACAGACAGACCTTGTTTTCGGCTGTCTTGTTCATCATTCATTTGTTCCGTTGGCTTCTTATTTGTAAGCTATTATGTGCTAAAAATGATGCTGGGCAGAGTTGGTATCATGGGAACATGACTTCTGCAGTCATACAGGACTCCACACGTGGGGGGTTCCTGCATGTACTTTGTTTTGCATTTTTAAAACTGATACATCATAGTTGTACATATTTTGGGGGTACATGTGCTATTTTGATACATGCATACAATGTGTAACAATCAACTTAAGGTAATTAGGGCATCCATGATTTCAAATGTTTAACTTTTCTTTGTGTTGAGAACATTACAATTCTTCTCTTCTAGCTATTTTGGAATATACCATTATTCCAAATTATTGTTAACTATACTTTCCCTAATGCATTGTCGAATATTAGAAGTTATTCATTCTATCTATTTTTTTTTTTTTTTGAGGTGGAGTCTCACCCTGTCACCCAGGCTGGAGTGCAGTGGCACAATCTCGGCTCACTGCAACCCCTGTCTCCTGGGTTCAAGCGATTCTCCCATCTTGGCCTCCTGAGTAGCTGGGATTATAGGCATGCACCACCATGCCCTGCTAATATTTGTATTTTTAGTGGAGACAGGGTTTCACCATATTGGCCAGGCTGGTCTCAAACTCCTGACCTCAAATGATCTGGTTGCCTCAGTCTCCCAAAGTGCTAGAATTACAGACATGAGCCACCACTCCTGGACTATCTAATTGGTTTTTTTCTTTTTTCTTTTTTTTTTTCAGGGATAGAGTCTTGCTCTGTCACCCAGGCTGGAGTGCAATGGCACAATCTCGGCTCACTGCAAACTCTACCTCCTGGGTTCAAGCAATTCTTCTGCCTCAGCCTCCTGAGTAGCTGGGATTACAGGCGCCCACCACTGTGCCCAGCTAATTTTTGTATTTTCATTAGAGATGGGGTTTCACCATGTTGACCAGGCTGGTCTCGAACTCCTGACTTCAGGTGATCCACCCGCCTTGGCCTCCAAACGTGCTGGGATTACAGGTGTGAGCCACAGTGCCTGGCCTCTAATTGTATTTTTTTTTTCTGTTTTTTTTCTTTTATTATTTTACTTTAAGTTCTAGGGTACATGTGCACAACGTGCAGGTTTGTTACAAATGTATACATGTGCCATGTTGGTGTGCTGCACCCATTAACTCGTCATTTACATTGTGAATGAAGCAGGAAACCATCATTCTGTTTGTATTTTTATACCCATTAAACAATTTCTCGTCTTCCCCCTCCCAACACACATCACTCTTCCCAGCCTCTAGTAACCACCATTCTACTCTCCACCTCCATGAAATCCACTTTTTTGTCTCGAACATATGCATGAGAACATGCAATATTTGTTTTTCTGTGTCTGGCTTATTTCACTTAACATGATGACCTGCAGTTCCATCCATGTTGCTGCAAGTGACAAGATATCATTTCCTCTTTAAGGATGAATAATATTCCATTGTGTGTATGTACCACATTTACTTTATCCATTCATCTGTTGATGGACACTTGCATGAATTTTACATCTTGGCTGTTATGAACAGTGCTGCGATAAACATGGGAGTACATCTATCTCTCAGAAGGTCCCAGGCTTGATTTAATGATCTACTGTTACCATCTTGAAATTCTTAATAATTGTTAGACAAGAAACCCTGCATTTCCACTGGGCATGGTGGCTCATGCCTGTAATTCTAACATTTTGGAAGGCCAAAGCTGGAGGATCGCTTGATCCCAGGAGTTCGAGATGAGCCTGAGCAACATAGTGAGACCCCATCTCTATGAGAAATAAAAAATAGCCACGCATGGTGTGGCTTATGCCTGTAGACCCAGCTACTTGGGAGGCTGAGATGGGAGGATCTGCTTGAGACTAAGAGTTCAAGGCTGCAGTGAGCTATGATCATGCCACTGCACTCCAGCCTGGGTGTCAAACAAGACCCTTTCTCAAAAAAGCAAAACAAAACAAGAAAACAACCCTGAAACCCTGTATTTTCATTTTGCATTGAGGCCGACAAATTATGTAGCTGGTCCAGATGCCTGATGCTAGGTATAGAATCCAGAGCTGAGCAAAAACCAGCCATGGTCCTTGCCCTAGCATAGAGTACAGTATAGGAGGTCGATGACCTGGGACAACTCACTTTCTGATTCTCGGTTTTCTCATCTGTAAAATGGAGCTAGTCATTCCAACTTCAAAGAGCTGCTGTGAGCACTGGAGATGATTGTGTAAAGTGTCCAGCCCAGTGGCCGGCATGATGTGCTCAGTGGGCTTGGGACAGAGTCCCCTTTTCCCTGGTCTCTCAAGGGATGTCAAAGCTGGTATTTTTCCTGCTACCTCGCTCTTATTGACCCACCTAAATACTCTTCCATCTCTTACACATTTGGTGTCTTTTGGGGACTGACCTCTTTGTTAGAAGCCTTTGTCTTCCACTCTACAGTTGAGCACACCCAGGATCCCAAAACCTGCCAAGGCTTTCCCACTGGGAAACTAGCATTCCTCCAGTGCCTTGAATTTGCCATGGCAGTGCCCTAATGGAGCCAAGGCTGATTCTTCAGGCTGGTTGAATCCCTGGAGGCCCCCAGAAACCTGAGTGTCATGGACAGATGGCAGCTTCTGATTCATAGCATCTGTTGGTGTCAAATGTTAGGAAGAGCACGGCCAATTGATTATCGGAGCGTCCTTGTTGAACAAGGCTCTGGTCACTGCTGGAAACCAAACCAGAGCTGTTGGTAGCGCCAGGCATTTTTCAAGGAAACACAAGCAATTTAAGATAATCCATGGGTGGAATGTTCATCCTGGGCTCCTCAGTTTCCCTGAAGAACTGTGTGCAGTTGCCAAATGATAGTGAAATAAGCAGTTTGTGATTTCCTTTGAGAAACAAATGCCTTGTGATGGGAGTTAGAGTGAGTCTGTCATAATATGTAAGAGAAGAGGGACAGTGTGATTCAAAAGCAAGAGCATGGATTTTGAAGTCAGAAAATCTGGGCTCAAGTCCCATCCTTGAGTTTCAGTAGCTGTGTGTCATTAGACAAGTTACTTGCCCTCTCTGAGCCTAAAGATCCCTAGCTATAAAATAGAAATAATACTAGTTTCCTTCCAACACTGTATGTAAAGGAAATAGTACCGGCAATATCATGGAACTCTAATCATCAACATTCCTTTCCTTTCCTGTTCTGTTTTGGGTATCCACTGGCTGAAAGACTTTGAGGTAGATTCTAAAAACGAAGCTAAGAGGCTACTTTGTGTGGGTCATGCTTATGCCAGTTTCCTGATGGCCCATTTCCATGGGCAATTGGCACTGTTATTATATCAGTACTTGTCTCTCTAACATGATACAGGTTGACCTCCAGCTCAGCAGCTCTCTGGCCGAGTGCTAGCTCACCCTGGGGATGTGCAGATCTCAGCACTGACACGTGTCTTCATGGTGAAGACAGATAATGGTGTGCCTAAAGGTAGACAGTTGTTTCTTTGCTTGAGGTCTTTTGACTATGCAGATCGTGTTATCCAAGGCCAACATTACTGCCTCCTAACACGTCTCTTGATGATAATCCAGAATTACCATCTTCAGTCCACTCTACCTTATTCCCTTCTTCATTCTCTGTCTCATCATTCATATATTCATTCTCTGAATGAGGATTGTAGTTATCACTGGGAATACAATGATAGACAAGACTGGAAGCAGCCCTGCCTTCAGGGAGCACCCAATCCAGAGGAGGAGACACAGTGGCTGAGGAGTGCAGCTGCAGGCTGTGGGTGCTGGAGGAAAGCAGGTGCGCACCAGGCTGAGGGCAGGAGGAAGTGTCAGAAAAGGTGCGCTTCGAGAGCCAGAATTGACAAGTAGCCACCCAGTGTACCTGTGTTTCTTCTGGTTTCTGAGGGTCCTCCTGTTTAGAATGTGAGTGATTGTGTCTTGTGTCATCGTTCTGTCTATGTTTATCTCTTCAAGTAGACTAAGAATCCTATCAGAGCAGGAACTGCATCTTCTTCGAGTAGCTATCCCTCCATACTAATGTTAAATGATTAGGAATCAATCAATCAGTGAATTAGTTAAGTAGTTGAAATGAGCATAGTGTGATTTTGGGTGGAGTCTCCATCGTGAATAAATATCCCTGTGGTACTTACGGGAAGGATTCACGTATACACTTCTTGTACGTGAATTTGTACTTCTTGTACTTAAATTTTTTTGCTAGTGCCAATTCAGGCAAAGCGTATTTTTTTAGCTTCTTAATTGTAGTGAGCTGAAACTAACAGCAACAAAAAAGCAACACAAATAATAACTACTATCTAGTAAGAAGTTACTATATATCAGGGATTGTACCAAGTCCTTCTCATGTTTACCCATTTAATTCGCAGACTGTCTTTATGATATAGCGACAATTATTTTCATGCCAATTTTACAGGAGGGGGAACTGAGACATGGAGAGGTTCAGTTGTCCACAAGAACTGACATGGAGAGGTTCAATTGTCCTCATAACAAGTAAGTGTCAGAGCCGAGGTTTGAACTAATGTAGTCTCCCTCCCGCATCAGAATTCTGGACCTCGGCAGTGGATTATCCCACTTCCTGCACCCTGTCAAGGGTTAACTCTTGCTTTGTGCCAGGAGAACTGGCAGATTTCTGGCAGTGTGTATTCATCCCTTTGCAGCCTTGGCACAGATTCCCATTCCCTCCTGCTGACAGGTCTCTCTTAAAACAAAGTCATTTTTGACAGAGACATGCATGGAAAGGTCCAGTTTATATGAGTTTGGTCAAGGAATTTCCAGTCCTATTGACAACTGAGTTGTAGCTTGCAGGGCCTCACTATTACTCAGGAAAAAGGCTGTGAGTGAATGGTTTCTGTCCTCTCTGCTGGCCAGCATTTTGCAATGTTGGTAGGGCCGGGCATGATGACGGGGACTCCAGTTGTTGTTGTGCATATTTCTGAAGACACACGATTCTGACATCTGTAACCCTGCAGTCAGTCAAGGTTTGTACCAGCGTTGTAATCTGTTTCAGGGCTGCCAAATAGTTCTTTTGAAAAACTTATTGGCAGCTCACCCATTTTCTGCTGTTGTGTTTTGGACAAGTGTTTCCCAAAACTATTTCCTAACAGCACCAAGGGGTTGGGGGAGGAAAGAAAATAGAACAGGATAGTGGAATTTACTGGGGAGGAAAAACACAAAGTGAAACCACCACCACCATTTACCAGCATCACTCCTAAGCCTGGACTGTGGCTCTGGGCTCTTCATAATTTGAAATCAGAGCTTCTGAGCAGGTGGCCTGTCTCTGGCAAAGGCGATCTCTGTTTTTATTTAGGTTCGGGGAGGGGGGGGCGGTTTCTCTTCACTGCTTTGGAAGTTTTCAGCTGGCAATGGTGACTTCCAGGAGAGAAAGTTGCAGGCAGTAGATGATTGGAAAATACCCAGTCATAGAAGAGGCCAGATGCAAAGATGTTGATGACCTGTGGGTTTCAAGGGCAGGAACTCCTTGTTCTGCATGGTGACTGGTATCGTCACGTGTGTCCAGCTCAGGCCTGCTGACGGGGCCCGCTGCTCATACCGTCTTGAGTTGAACAGACTGGCCCAGAGGCCACTGGAAGCACAGCTCCTAAAAAATCCCAACAGTGATTTTTGGCCTTTTCCCAACATCCAGGGATTCAGATTGGAGTTAGGCCAGGGTTGTGAGCACCCACGGCTCTCCAGGACATTGTCCTTCCTTTTGGGGTTTTAGAATACACATGGATTTATTTAACTAGATATATTACATATATTTTAAAGATACATACTTAGTATATGTGTTTAACATAGATATTTCTAGAATATGCATAGTCTGAATATATGAAACATCTAAGCTTGACATTATTTGTACATAAAGTAAGTGTAATATTTACATTTATCACTTTAAATTTTATACATAGAATGGTTATTTCTCAAGATATCTATATATCTATGTATTTCTAGCCCCTAAATGTATTTATATATCTTTATATCTATATACAGCGAAGATGATTCATATAAATATATATATACACACACATGTACACACACACTGTATGTGTGTATATATATATATAGAGAGAGAGATTTCTCCTTTTCCAGTTACCTGCACACACACACGCAGCTACACACAGACACACATAAGCACCTTGTATATAGGGTTTCCTCTTTCTTAAGCTGCCATACCTCAGCAGTCATTGGACACCCCTACATGACTGTCAGGGCCAGCAAAGCTGCATCCCCTTGGAGAGGCAGAAGAAATTCACCGTCTCCTTGTAAAATCTCTCACTTGCCTTGCACTTGGGGGACGTCAAAAGTGATCCCTCTCTGCCAGCTCCTCACTTTCCATACCCCCTTGACTCTCAGTATTTACCACCTTGTTTTTTCCTTCTTTTTTTCTTTACAATTTTTCAACAGGGCCTTTATTTTCATCAAATGAGCATCTTAATGCGTAGTTCAAGGGAAATTCAGTCCGTATGTTTCAGATTCATTTACAGTTAAATCATCAGAAGTAGTTTTGCAATCACAATTTGGCAGCCAGGAGATCTTGGAGGCCTTTTTTTTTTTTTCCAGGCCCTTTGACTTGGAGTCAAGATGTGCTGTACAGTTTGGTGCTGAGTGCTCTGGACGCCCCAGCAGGGCCGGAGAAAATCTGCAGAGGCAGCAGCAACTGGTAGGTGGAGCAGGGGTTTGGGCCTGCGGGCTGTGCTTGCTTCTTTACTATGTGCTCAAAGGCCACTTATCTGGAATGAACTCCGCATCATCACCCTGGGCTTGGCTTCTCCATCTATAGACTAAGGTGTTACCTACACTTATGAACGTCTTCGTGCTTCATTCCTTTTATCTTGAAAATAGGGATAACAGTAATAGGCTATGAAGGATGCATAAGCTATTTAGGGAAAATGCTTAGTATTTGGCCTTGTAAGAGTTCCTTATGGCTGGGTATGGTGGCTCACGCCGTAATCCCAGCATTTTGGGAGGCCAAGGTGCGGAGGATTGTTTGAGCACAGGAGTTTGAGACAGGCTGGGGAACATTGTGAGACTCCCATCTCTGCAAAAAATTAAAAAATTAGCTAAGCATGGTGGCATGCACCTGTGGTCCCAGCTCCTTGGGAGGCTGAGGTAGGAGGATCTCTTGAGCCCAGAAAGTAGAGGCTATAGTGAGACCTGTTTGCACCACTGCACTCTAGCCAGGGTGACAGAGCAAGACCTCGTCTCAAAAAAGAAAAAAAAAAGAGTTCAATAACTCAATGATGGTTACTATTGTTCACATTCCTGCCAGTTGGGTAGAAAATTGTCAATATTGAGGACACCTTCTGTGTGCCCGGTGCTGTACTAGCTGCTTTTAACTTAGTTCTAATGAGAATCTCACCTTGTCTCCTACCTCCGCCTCTTACCTTGCTGAGTGTCTTTTCTTCTCTGGATGAGTCTCTCTTCTCTTGACTTTCCTGACTGGCTGCAAGTTCACAGGGCTCTGTTGCAGGTCTCCTCTTTTCTGTTTCCATACACTCTCCTTAGGCAGATGCGTCTCTTTCTATAGATTTAACAACTTCTATGCTGTATTTTCAGCCTCAACTTCTTCCCTGAGGTTAGACCCATACATTCGTATTCACTTGGACATTGCCAGGGGCCTTTAACTCAATAGACCTCAAGCAACATGCTTGACCTCTCTGTTGTCCTCCCCACCTCCTCTGTCTCCAACAAATGGTCTCGTGCACTCGATTCCTTGCCCTGGCTAATGCTATCACCACCCACCCAGTTACCTAATCCTGGGCACCCATCTTGATGACTCTTTCTTTCTTTTTTTTTTTTTTTTTTTTTTTGAGACGGAGTCTCGCTGTGCTCCCAGGCTGGAGTGCAGTGGCGTGATCTCGGCTCACTGCAAGCTCCGCCTCCCGGGTTCACGCCATTCTCCCGCCTCAGCCTCCCAAGTAGCTGAGACTACAGGCGCCCGCTACCATGCCCGGCTAGTTTTTTGTATTTTTAGTAGAGACGGGGTTTCACCATGTTAGCCAGGATAGTCTCGATCTCCTGACCTCGTGATCCACCCGCCTCGGCCTCCCAAAGTGCTGGGATTACAGGCTTGAGCCACCGCGCCCGGCCTTTGATGACTCTTTCTGTTTGTTTTTTTGTTTTTTTTGGTTTTTGTTTTTTTTTTGAAACGGAGTCTGGCTCTATCACCCAGGCTGGAGTGCAGTGGCGCAATCTCGGCTCACTGCAAACTCCGCCCCCTGGATTCACGCCATTCTCCTGTCTCAGCCTCCTGAGTAGCTGGGACTACAGGCGCCCGCCACTACGCCCGGCTAATTTTTTGTATTTTTAGTAGAGACGGGGTTTCATCGTGTTAGCCAGGATGGTCTTGATCTCCTGATCTCGTGATCCGCCCGCCTCGGCCTCCCAAAGTGCTGGGATTACAGGCGTGAGCCACCGCGCCCGGCCGACTCTTTCTGTTTAACCACCAGTCTAATAAATGACCAAGTCCTGTTGATTTTATGGATTTCAGGCTTTTTGAATTTGCCCCTTCCTCCCAGTTTCCACAGTTCAGCAACTCAGGCTCTGGCAGTTCTCCAAAGGGCAGCAGCAACAGCCCCACTCTTATCTCCTGGCTTCCCGCATTGCCCCTTTGGAAGTGTGTCTTCCACTTGCAACCGGGTGAGCTTCTGAGACAGGTTAGAATTTGCCTCTGGCTGCAAACTGTTTAAAGAATTAACAACCAAACTCCTGACTTTGACATTGAATGCTTGCTGCTGCCTATCCCTAAGTTACTGACCCACCTTCATCCTTGGTCTCATCTCTTGCCATTAATTAAAACATAACAGTCTGGTAATCCCTGGGTGGGTCCTGAAGCCACTTTCTGAATGATTGTACTGGGGTGACATTCCAGATCTACTTGCTGTTTTATAAACTCAGGACATAGGGAAGATAATGGAGTAAGGGTGCCTCGCTGTGCTACCTCCAGCAGACCCACATCATGCCTGCCTGCCGAGCAGAGCTCTGCGGACCAACTGCAACCTAGCTTCTGCAAGGGAGCAGAAGCACAAGTCAAAGGAAGAATGATGGTACTCTCTGGGGATACGTTGTGACACTTCAGGATTTGTTGAAGGACAGGAGCTGGCTCTGGGCAGCTGAGGCAGGCCTTCTGACCTGCTCTTCCCTCATCACCAGGACTGGAGCAGAAGAGAAGTATCCTTGAGTCTCAGCAGAGCTCGTGGGTCGTCAGTGGGGTGACTGTGAATTTGTAGTGGGTGGCTGACCTGCAGAGATGGATATCAGCTCTCTGCTTTCTTTCAGCCAGGACCAGGCACCCCACTCTGCTCACTCCACATTTTTATGCCAAGAGGGGAGAGATTGACATTGACTATGGTCAAGTGCCTTCCATGAGCCTAGCTCCATGACAATGGCACATGAGTGTAACCAGAACCCAGAATGTTCTCATAGAAAGTGGTGGTGACCTGGCTGACATGGTAGTACATGGCTGTAATCCCAGCACTTTGACGGGCTGAAGCAGGAGGGTCCCTTGAGCTCAGAAGTTTGAGACCAGCCTGGGCAACATGGCAAAACTCCATCTCTATAAAAATTAAAAAATTAGCTGAGTGTGGTGGTCCATGGCTGTAGTCCTAGCGACTCAGGAGGCTGAGATGGGAGGATTGTTTGGGCCCAGGAGGTTGAGGCTATAGTGAGCTGAGGTCATGCCACTGTACTCCATCCAGCCTGGGCAACAGAGCAAGACTCTGTCAAAAAAAAAAAAAAAAGGAAAGGAAGAAAGGAAGGAAGGAAGGAAAGAAGGAAGGAAGGAGGGAAGGAGGGAAGGAAGGAAGGAAGGAAGGAAGGAAGGAAGAAGAGAAAAGAATGTTGTGGTCCATGTCACCTGCTTCAGAATGTAGAACAAAGTAGGATTAGAGTTTCTGACTGCTACAAAGCTCCTCTGCAATTTCTTCTAGAAGATGCTCCCAGGAAAGTCATACATGTTAGTTGACCAGGGAAAACCAAGCTGGGTGGACAGGAAAGCCCTGGAGCGAAATGACCTGAATGTCTTTTTCTGTCTCCAGGGGCAGTTGGCTTGCTCTGGTTGCCCACTTAGCTTTTTCCCTGGACTCCAGAGGCCTGGTACATGCACATCTCCAAAAGAGTGTAAACCAAGTAAAATTGATGTCTGTGTAAACTACTGAAGAATCACGGAGAGGAAGAGCTGAATTCTACCCGGGTTGGGGCAAGGATTGGAGACGAAAGGGACGTTTACATCGGGTTATGGAAGAGGAATAGGAGTTTTATGGGCAGAAAATAGGGAAAAGCATTCTCTGCAAAGACAAAAACGTGTGAAAAATCGTGTTTAAAAGCTAGTAAATGGGCTCATCCTAAGGAAAGAATGGGGAAGATGAAGCTAGAAAGAGCCCCGCAGGGCGGAGAAGACTGGGTGTTCTCCTTATCATGCCAAAAGGTGCTACACTGGTGGAATAAATTTTCCTGCAGCAGTTTCAAGTTGATTCGAAACCTGGCCTTTTCACCCTGGGCCCTATGCCCTTTTATTTTCTGTCTTCCTCCCGCCCTCAGAGTAATTTCAAATAGGTCTCATCTAAGTGAGTAAACATCTCCAATTCAGGCACCCTTCCAAGGAAATGAAAAACACAAAACACAACAGAAACCTGGGGATTTTACTACTCGGAGCGTGGAGGGAAGAGGCATGCCCAGGCGGGAACCCAGCTTCAGACAGCCTGGGTGGGACAAGAGGGCTGATCAGAGACGCTGGGATTCCCACTTGGGAGACCAGCCCCAGGGCTCTCCTTGCATTGCTTCTCTTTTTCAGGGGAAAAAGAATCTCACAGCAAATATTTGTCATGAAAAGGAAATTTTGGCCGGCCTCAGAAATCACAGATAATTAAGAGATATGATTTATCATTGGTGATGTTTCCCCGTCATGGCCAGAGTATGAGTAAGTGTTTTTCAAGCTGCCTGGCCTTAAACTGAGCGGCGGCTGCTGGGGAAGGCTCTTCTCGCACGTCAGGGGCCTTGCTCTGTCGTCGCTGGGACACAGGCAGGGGCTGGGCAGAGGCTGGGCAGAGGCCTCTGGGTCTTCCCAGTAACTGTTCCCTGGGCTGTGAGCCTTGCCTGCTGAGGGAGGATGGCCTGGCAGAATGGAGGGAACGCTGGCTGTGAAACAAGGCAGACCTAGGCGGGATTCCTTCCTCTGTCATGGCCTCCAGCAACTTCCTTAGCTTCTCTGAGCCTGTTTCCTTTTTTGTGGAGTTAACACAGAGGTTCTCAAACGAAGCAATTTTGTCCACCACCCCAAGGGACACTTAGCAATGTCTGGAGACATTTTTGATTGTCACACTGGGAGTAAGGGTACTGGTGGTATCTGGGGGGTCAGGGCCAGGGATGCTGCCACACGTCCTGCAATGCACAGCACAGCCCTCCACAATGGAGACCTGTCTGGCTTTGATTGTCACTAGGGGTGAGGTTGAGAAAGCCTGAGTCAAAGCCATGACACAGACCTCAGAGTTGCTGAGAAGATCAAGTGAGATCATCTATCTGTACTGCCTGACACAGAGTGGGCCCCAGATAAATGGGATAAATGGAAGTTTAAAAAGTGGATGCTAAAGTCATTTCTCCAAAACGTTATAAGGCCACCAGTCTGGGTGGTTCTGAAGGAGAGATGCCAGCTGGGAAGAGAAGAAGGCTAACCAGACCTACTCCTTCTAAAGATTCTCCCTCCCACCCTCCCTTTCTTCCTTCTTTCCCTTCCTCCTCCTTCAAATGTTTACTGAGCACGAATTAGCAGCCAGAAATGGAATATAGTAGGGAGTAGAACAGAAACATTGCTGTCCTCATAGAACTTTCATCCTAGTGAATTTCCCACAAAGGAATAATATAAATTATGACATGCCAAATGGCAAAAAAATGTTTTTAATCCTATGAAAACATAAAGCATGGTAAGGGGTATAGACAGGGGTGCTGGGGTGTATGTGTGTCATCGCAGTAGGTGGAAGCGGGCCTTTGAGCAGAGGACTGGAGGACATGCTGGCGGGAGTCCACCAGAGTCAGCGTCCTACTCAGATCCCGGAGCTCTGCTCCTTGTCCGGAGGGCAGCTCCCAGCCCTTCTCAGATGGTCGGGCTGCTCTTGGCCAGGGTTGAGCAGTCCTGGGCCAGCTCCTTTAGTGTGGAGCCTTTCAGGGAGCACGGGGGAGATCAGCTCTGCCTATTGGCCCGCCCTGAGTTGGCCACAAGGGTGTTTGCAAAAGGAAGGGTGGGGGGTTTTGTCGATTAGGGTCGATGTGCTCAGGCCCTGGCTTGAAGGAAACCTGGCTGGGTGCCCAGGGGGTGAGCTGCTGGCTTTTGGTCTGCCTGAAGGGGCCTGGGGCTATTTGTACTCCACCCCAGGTCCTGGCAGCTGACTCAGGGCTGCCTGCCATAGCAGAGGCAAGGACAGCTTCCAACTTCAGGAGGAGTGTGTCTGCAAGTGGGGCCTTGGCCATGGTGGGTGGGGGCAGTGAGAACATTAAAAAAAAAGAAGAGATGCCACCTGTAACTACCTTCTTCTCAGGTCCTCAGGGCTTCTCCCCACTGTGCCTCCTTGAATGCCTGGGAGAGATACTAAGGAAGTAGGATCGATAGGACTGGGTGTCTGTAGGCCGAAGAGATGCAGGGGCTTGAAGCCAGAGATGGGGGAGGTCACAGCTCTCTCCACTTTATCATCACTTGTTTCCATTTGGCAAAAGTCTTTGCTGAGAAGCCCCGCATGGCCAGCACTGGACTAGACAGTGGCATCTGTCTTGTTCCCAGGGGCACCCCGCATGCCTAGCACAGAGCTCTATAGACAGTGGGGGTGCAATGAGTACTTGGGGAATAAATATTCGGGGCATGTGCATTATCTGGAAGAGAAAAGACAAATGGCAGGCCACCATCGTCTGGGTCACTTGGGTTGGGTAGCTAAGATGACGCATCAGATGAGAGTTTGGAGAGGTGACTCGGAGAGTAGGAGAGGCAGGACTGAGGCAGGTGGAGAGAGATCTGGAGGCAGCTCTAGGAAGTGCTGAGGGTGCCTTTTCCTGGAGCCGTTGCAACCGATGGTTAGGCCAGATATTTAGGGCAGAGCCATCACCAAAATGAGGAGACGGGGGAAGACATGAAGGCTTTCGGAGTAGGGAGTGAATGAAGACAGAAGGACTGCTCCTGGCTCCACGCCTCTCCTCATAGTGTTCCCCTTGCTTAGGGATCCCGCCCATCTCCATTCTGCCAATTCTTGGATTCACGCAGTCTCAAGCTTTGGAGGAATCTCTTTTTTTTTTTTTTTTTTGAAGACAGAGTCTCACTTTGTAGCCCAGGCTGGAGTGCAGTGGGGTGATCTCGGCTCACTGCAACCTCTGCCTCCCAGGTTCAAGTGATTCTCATGTCTCAGCCTCCCAAGAAGCTGGGATTATAGGCGCCCACCACCACATCTGGCTATATATATATATACAAAAAATTATATATATAAAAAAATAAAATTATTTATTTTATTTTATTTTATTTTATTTTATTTTATTTTAGTAGAGACAGGGGTTCACCATGTTGGCCAGGCTGGTCTCAAACTTTCAAAGGAACCTTAAAGGTTACAGGTCCATCCTCAGCAGCACCCCCTCCAGTTGCTTCTCCACCATCCCCTGTGGTCTGTTGCTCAGAATATGCCTGACATCTCTGGGGATGGGGTGCCCTCTGCCACCCCACATCACGGAACAGATCGTAACATGTTGACCTGAGGCCATATCTGTCTTTCAGACAGGATTTGTTTAGTTTTCTATGTGTTTAAACAATTTAAACATTATTCTCCAGTATTTAAAAATCAGATTTTACACCCAGAAATATAAATGATTTCTGGCTTATCTGGACATGAAAGATCTGGCCACACTGGGTCCGCATTCTCAAATGGCAAGAATTGGCTGAAAGCTGAGGAGCAGCTGCTCTTTAGATGAAGCAGGTACTGTGGGGTTTTCTGCTCTCTCCACCTCTTCCTATTAAGCCCACCCTGCTTTCCTCATGTGCTTAATCTACCCAGTATCTGTAGCCTTCGGGGCTTATGAATAGGGCAGTCATTGAAATCAGTCAAATGTGAGTGCAAATTCTGACCCTACCGCTTGCCAGCTATGGGTCAGTGACCTGACCTGAGCCCCAGTTTTCTCATGTGTGAAGTGGGAATCATAACTCTCACCTGTTGGGGTTGTGAGAATTAAATCCAATGATGTATTTACAGTACCTAGTGGACTATCTGGACAGCATTGGTAATTTATCAATGGCAGCTTTGATTTTTGTTATTTATTCCTTTACTCCCTCAATCCATCTGGATTTCCGAGGTCCCTCCTGTGTAGAGTCTTCCTGACTTCCAAAGAGGTGGGGGGGAGTTAGTGCCTGGCGTTTGTGTGGCCTTGGATGTCCCAAGCCCTTTTGCACAGACTCACAGATCACATTCATGCTGTGCCCTCTGCCGCTCCCTGCTCCCAGCTCCTCGATGCCACTTCCTGTTGTCCTCATTCTGCATTTTCTCCCTGTGCTGCCTTCCTGGTCGGAACTCAGTCCGCCTCCCCATGCCTGGCATAATGCTGTGGGCAAGGTCTGCAGGTTGCAGGCTTGTCAACACGGAGATCCACATCTCCCTTTCCAGAGAGGCAGGGGCTGTCATGGGAAAGAGCCTTGGGGTCAGAAAAACCTGGTTTCTTTCTAGCGCTACCACTTTCTACTCCTGCAAATTTGGTTTCAAGTTATTTCTAAGCCTCAACTTACCTGTCTACAAAGTAGGTCTTTATGAAGACCTACTTTTCAGGCTTAGCATGAGAATTAAATGAGAAAATACAGCGCCTAGTGCCAGTTGTTACTTACTGAGGGCTGATCTCTTCTGCTTCCTCCATCTGACTGCTCCGGAACTTGATAAGCTGCTTAAGCAGTTACCATTATCAAAGCACCTCATATGTGCTAGGAGGGTTGCTGTCAGCTCCCATCACGCAGTGATGACTCTGAGCAGGGAGTCCAGCAGGGAATCCTCTTCCTGCTGCACTGTGAGGATTAAGTGCCCCTCCCCAGGGCGCAAGGAGGGTTTTGCAAAAAGCCTTGGCTTTTCCCAGATGAGAAAGCAGAACAAGGCCAGGAGGCATGGGAAGCAGTGGGTGCTCTGGTTGATCATAGCAGCTTCTCGCTCCAGAGGAGCAGGGTGGCAGGGCGCCCAGGGTAGTGGGAAAGCCTTACGTCTCCTGTTCTGGAGATGAACAGGGCTTCTTCCTGAGAACCCTGGATGCAGCCCAAAGCCTGCTCTGCCTTCCCTGCAGGCCAGTGAGGCCTGGAAAAGGAGCACAGCTCTGCCTTGGGCACGTCTGTACCTGGCAGGACCTTCCTTTCCTTCTCCTCGGAGCCTGGTTGGGGACACCAGCGATATCTGCCGGGAAATATCCTGGTGGCAGGCCTAGGCCAGGAATATGATGGAAAGGCCCATAGAATTTTAAGAAGTCCCGGGAAGAAAGTTGGTGTGTTCCGGCAAGTGTTTTGCATTTTTTTGTTTTCTCTTTGATAGGAAAAGCATGCAGTTGGATTTTTCTTTGGCAATTCTTTCCTTCTCCAAATATGGAGCTCTGGGAGGGGGCACTACATGGGCCTGGAATCTGTGTGGTCCTGGAGACCTCTGGGAGTGTGTGAGGCAAGAACATGGAATGAGCTTGCAGTTCTGATAGAGTCGCACGTGTCAGGCAGCTATCCTACCAATTAATACAGATAATAATATCATGTATTGTGTGCTTACTATGTGCTGGCACTGTGCTAACCCTTATTTTTTTATTATTTATTTATTTGGGATCAGGCTGGGCTGCAGTGACACAATCGCAGCTCACTGCTACCTCCACCTCCCGGGTTCAAGGGATTATCATGCCTCGGCCTCCCATGTAGCTGGGATTACAGGCATGAGCCATTGCACTTGGCTAATTTTTTATATTTTTTAGTAGAGTTTCACCATGTTAGCCAGGCTGGTCTCAAACTCTTGGCCTCAAGTGATCTGCCTGCCTTGGCTTCCCAAAATGCTGGGATTACAGGCATGAGCCACCAAGCCCGACCTATTTATTATTATTTTTTCAAATTTATTTTTATTTATGTATTTATTCAAAAAATTTTTTAGAGTTGAGGTCTTGTTCTGTTACCCGGGCTAGAGTGCAGTGACACGATCATAGCTCACTGCAGACTTAAATTCCTGGGCTCAAGTGATCCTCCTCCCTCAGCCTCCCACGTAGCTTGAACTACAGGCACATGCCACCATGCCCTGCTCTGTGTTAATCTTTTAACATGCGTTATCCCTTTTCATTCGCACAACAAAGGAAATGTGATCATGCTCATTTTACAGGTGGAAAAACTGGGGATTTAAATAGTTGAATTGACTGGTTCCAGAATAACAGAGTTGGCAAACCAAGTTTGACTTCTGAGACTACACACTTAACTGCTTAGCTAAAACCATTTTAAAGGCTCAACCATTCAGTGAGGAAAGTCAATAATTCTGGTATTTCTTATTTTGAGATTCAAAACAATAAAGTAATTTGCTCAAGTCATACAAAGGAATGCTTTGTAGAATTGCTCTGATTCCTACTTTCTTGGGGAATAGCTGTTGGGAAGCAGATCAAGCTGCAGTTGAAGAAGTAACTAGATGAGCGCTCCCATTTATTTCTTGTTTTAAAGGTTTCAGTGGCTCCTCTTTGCCCGTGGTAAAAAACAGAGCTCCTTGGAGTGCCCTTCACAATTACCACAATCCAAAGTCCTTTCTGCACTCGCCCCTGTTGACCACACTTCATGCCCACACTCCAGCTTCTTGCAAAAGGTGATTCTATCTTTGTGCCCCATTGTGGGCTCATAAGAAACACTGCACATTGTGATGACCTGCATCTCTTCTCATACACATGCATAGCAGAGAAGTCAACAGAGGACTCAACTCCTCAAGGAAAGAGACCAACTGAGTCATATTTGCTTCTTCATTCTGCTCCCAGCACAGAGCCTGGCACAGAAAACACATGCTCCATGCATATGTAGAGAACACATAAAGGAATGAATCAATCAATGAGTGTGCATGTGAGAGTAAATGAATGAATGGGATGAATGAATGAGGATGGAGTAGCCCTCCTCTTTTAACATCATTTCTAATACCAAACCAGGCCAGAGACTTTTGCCATCTGCAACTATAGACTCCAGGAGAGTGAGGTCAGGAGAGGAGAGGTGAGAGCTGAAAGTCTTTGTTTCATCTCGGAAAGGTAACAGTGGAAATTTGCATCCTGAGTTACAATTCACAAACCACACCAGCAGGCCTCATTTTATTTCTCTTTATAAAGGAGAAAGAAGCTAAGATAAAGTGTATAAACTTCAGGCTCCAAGAGAGTGCTGAGCAGATGGGATGTTCCATTTCTTCCCAGCTCAGGACACCCATGTGGTGTGGGAAGGACATCCCTGTGGCCCAGGGAAACAGCCAGGGGTGGAACCAAAAATTAAAGGGGGTGGGAGAACTTGTGGGTAGTTGGAGAGAAGGGAGAAGATGACTGGAACTTAGTTTGAATCTCTCCCACGTGCGAGCTTTTGAGTGGGGAGTTTTACTTATTATCTCTCATGAGTCTTCAAAACCATCTCATGAATCCTCAAAACTATCTCGTGAGGAAAGGATTACAGTTGACCTTTGAACCACATGGGTTTGAGTTGCACACATCCTTCTGCCCACACTTATATGTGAATTTTCTTCTGTCTCTGCCACCAAGAGACAGCAAGACTAACCCCTCCTCTTCCTCCTCCCTCCTCAGCCTACTCAATGTGAAGATAATAAGGATGAAGACCTGTGAGATGCTCCACTTGCACTCAGTCAATAGTCAATATATTTTATTTTCCTTATGATTTCCTTAATAATGTTTTCTTTTCTCTTGCTTGTTTTATTGCAAGAATATAGTATTTAATAAATATAAATTACAAAATATGTATTAATTGGCTGTTTATGTTATTGGTAAGGCTTCTGGTCAACAGTGAGGTATTAGTAGTTACATTTTTGAGGAGTCAAAAGTTATACACAGATTTTTGACTGGTGCCCCTAGCACCTATGTTGTTCAAGGGTCAATGATCCTTTAGATAGTGCTCACCATGAAAGGAAAATAAATCTTGGCACCCCAAACTCACCAAGCCGAAGGCAAAAGTTAAGCTGGGAACTGGGTCATGCAAACCTGCCTCCTAGTTTTGTCCTGAATAAGATGGGTACAAAGACAAAAAGCTATATACCTCCTTCAAGTTTTGCTCACAAGGAAATTATCTGTGGACCCCAAGATCTTTACCCTAAAGCATTTCTGTTAAAGCTCACCATGGCAATTTATTAATACATGGATAGGCCATCTTCACAGGTGTGGCGACACAGGACAGAACTGAAAGCCATCCCTCTACCCACCTGAAACCAATGCATATCTGATTGTTTCCTCTGCCCTATTGTCTATGTTATCTTATACAAAAATGCAGATTCACTGAGCCAGACTAAGGCACGAATAACTGTTTTCCCCTCCTCGCCTCTCACATGAAAATTGTGTATTTCTCAATTTCCCACCCTTTCTTCTTTAAATATTGAAGCTCTCAAAATCATCTTTGGAGAAAGGCATAGACTTATCTCTTGAGTATCTCTCTTTTTTTTTTTTTTTTTGAGATGGAGCCTTGCTCTGTCACCCAGGCTGGAGTGCAGTGGCATGATCTTGGCTCACTGCAATCTCTGCCTCTCTGGTTGTAGTGATTCTCCTGCCTCAGCCTCCCAACTAGCTGGGATTACAGGCATCCACCACCATGCCCGGCTAATTTTTGTAGTTTTAGTAGAAACGGGGTTTCGCCACGTTGACCTGGCTGGCTTCAAACTCCTGACCTCAGGTGATCTGCCCGCCTCAGCCTCCCAAAGTGCTGGGATTACAGGCATGAGCCACCGCGCTCGGGCTGGGTATCCTTAACTTAGGCAAATAAACCTCCTAAAATGACTGAGACTTGTCTCGGTCACTTTCCTTGATTGACATCACTCACACATGAGGTGATTGAAAATCTAAAGGTTTAAGTCACTTTCGACCTGAAAATGTAAAAACGGGGGTTACATTCAGAGCTGTCTGACTGTAAGCTGCTTGTTTTTAATTCTCCATGACTTCCTTGTGCACCCTCGGTGATGGATTAGTTAATCCAACCAATTCTTTCTTTGATTCTACTGCATGGAGACACAAAGATAAAGAAGGCCTGCTGGTGACTGGCAGTGTTTGTGTGCTGGGAATGAAGAGTTGTGGAAGATAGATAGGTAAACAGATTTTCCTTACAAGGTAAGTAAAACAGGATGTGGGGGCACTGGGTGGAAACACAGAACAACTTAGCCTGGGATGTTGTTGAAGGCTTCATGGAGGAAGTGATGATGAAGTGGGTGCTTTCAAGAAGCTTAGTGATGAGCCAAGCACCATGCTGGGCAAAGTGCTCTCCCAGGCTAGTGAGGAAAATGAGGGAATGCGAAAGGAGGATGAGGAGGGCTTTAAGGGTGATGAGTCAGGTGCAGGCACAGTGTTGGTAGTAGGTGAGTTTTAGCCCATGCTCTGAGATGGCCAGTTTTTCATGAGACAGAGAAGGATGTATGCTCACCCAGAAGGATGATTGTAAGATAGGCTAAGAATATTGAGAGCAGCGTGCACAGCTAATGCAAACTTTGCTTTATGCTCTTCTTTCTATGGGGATTTTGCTCCCTTTTTCTGCCTATCGTTCAGTAAGCAGAACAGAAGTGTGTTCAGGCACAGGAGGAGGATGAACTGCACACCAGTTGAAGGGAACAGGATGGACTAGAGCAGAGTAGCACAAAAGAGCATGCACATTGTGAGTTTGTGTAAGTTAGCTTTCGCTGTATAACAAACCAACTCAAAGCTTAGTGACTTAACCAATATTTATCATTTTTTAGAATGATTTTTTGGGTTGACTGAGTGATTCTCCTGATCTAAGTGAGCTTAGTTTTTGCTGGAAGGTCTGGGATGGTGTTACCCACATGTCTGGGGCCTCAGCTGAGATCTCTTTCCACATAGGCCTTATCCTCAAGGCGTCTAGCTAAGGCTCGTAGACATAGTGGCTGGAGGGGCTGGCAGAAAGAAAGGGCTTTCAAACTTTGGCCTGCTTCACATTTGCTAATGGTCCCATTGGCCAAAGACAGTTTCATGGCCTACTGAGATTCAAGGGGCAGAGAAATAAGCTCCACTTCTTAATATAAGGAGCCACAACTCACACTGCAGGTATGGGAAGGATTTACGGGTGGGAAATCCAGTGTTCTTGGTGATGGTAGAGAAGAGGAAACCCAAGAAACAAAGGCATGTCCTGATGGGCCTTGAATGCTAAGTGAAGGGCTTCAACTTTATTTTGTAAGCATTGCACGTTCCTGAAAAGATTTAAGCAGGCCAGATTTGGATTTTAGAAGGCCCATTCCAGTGGCTATAAGAAGGTTGGATTGGAAGAAGGTACAATTCAACGAAAAAGACCTATTAGGCCATCCATAATTCAGGAACGGGGGTCAAGGCCTGAACCAAGACTGTCACTGAGCTCTTTGAAAGCAGGGCCATAAGTTCCTCATGTTTTTAGCCCATGTGTAGCACAGTGCCTGGTCTCGAGTTGGTATTCATCAAATGCTCAAATGAATGTTGTACAGAGAGCAGAGTGTGGAATGCCAGATGGTTTGGAGGTCGGATGACCAGTGCTTTCCTGATAGGCAATAACAGATGGGAAGAAGAACGAGATGGGTGAGAGTGTTCAGAAATTGGTTCGTGTCAGCTGAGAAGGTGAAGGTTGGGTGCAGAGTCAGAAGCCAGTTACAAGGACTTGAGCTGCACATCTCTCTGTCTATCTTCTATCATCTCCTTCATGTCAAGGACACTCTCTAACATGAACTTGGGCAACTCTCTTCATCCACCAGGGCCTCCATTTCCAAATTCTTTAAAACAGAGATGGTAACTCCAGGACCCTGGCAATGCCAGTAATATACTCTGAAAGGAAACTATGAAAGAACCCCACTTAAAGGGCAGACATCACTGATGCCCTCTCATTAAGGTTGAGCATTACTGGGCAACCTACCCAGGTGAAGAGCAGGCTGGGAGGACTGGAGCAGGTTCTTTTTTTAGTGAAGAAATTTTCCATTGGGAGCTTCATGGAAATGATGCTTAATGCCATTACCACTACGCCTTTCCAAAGCATGTCAGTATCCCTCATGAGAGAATCTATGTAATGTGCTGGTGACATAGGCATCATCAAGGTCCATTATGCCCATTTCCCAGATGACAGACATCCCATTGGAGGTGGCAGCGATCAGCAGAAAAATTATAGGCAAAGGCTGGGTCAGAACTCTGAAGCCTGAATTCTGCCCTGAAGGTCATGGCTCTTCTCCAGCAGCAGCTCCAATGAAGGCTTCTCAAGTTTACCCAACTCTAGCACTAACCAACTTTTCAGAGTCCTTTCTCTCCAACAGTCATCTTTGTGTAAAGAGCCGAAAAGCAAATGTTCCAATTAATGAAAAGGCTCTTCTGTAAAAGGATTTGTATGAGATCAAAAGGGTTTCTAACTGGGACAGACCTGCAAGCTTGGAGTGCTGTGCTTTTCTGGCATGTGCTATAATTAATAAATACACTGAACATTACATATAATCTGCATATTAGTGACCCGATGCACAATTCATATGGTAATGCCATTAATTGCATATTACCTAGGCTGCTTAATGAACATTACATAGGTTTTTAATGGATGTAGTTATTATAATTGAGTTCAATTATATCCCTGTCATGCATATGAGGTCAATAGACTAGCTCGACCCCACAAGGGCTGGGAGAAAGGAAACAGGTGTTTATAGTGAGGGCAATTTGTGAGCTGGAGCAGAGGGAAGGGAGAGGCCAAGGGCCAGAGATGACTTGCTTGGCTGGGCGCTTTTTAGGGCCTGGATAGTGGTGCACAAAGCTGGGTAAACAGCAGGCAGTCTATGCACAAAGGCAGGATCTCCTGCTTGCCCCTCTGCCATGGGTTTGGAACAGGGCACCCGACTGGAGCCCTGAAGCCAGCCACACCCACGCTGTAACAGGACACTTTCTTCTAGGCTGACCCAAAGCCAACGGGCAGTTGCATCACTTCCTCTGGCAGAGTGGAGGCCACATGATTCTAGCATCTGGGCTTGCCAGGGATGCAGGGGAGCCCTGACTGCCCATGATGCTGGCACAGAAGGCCCTGAGCCTGGTGTTGCTTCTTTTCTCCAAATTCTATGTCTGGAGCGGAAGAGGCAAAACTGCTGCTCCCATATTCTGGGCGCTCACACCCTCTAAAAGAGATAACCCCATGTGGACAGAAAACTAGGGAGTGAAGAGGCATCAGAGTTCCAGACACTTCCCTTCCTAAAAAAGAGAAAGGTGAGTCAGAGACAACAAACACCTGCCATAAACTAGGCACTGCTGATTTTACCTACTTTACTCTCCACTGGATTTCTCCCATTTGATTAAAGTGATGCTAAATCTTCAGCGAGGTTAGAAATTTTCCCAAGGACACACACACACACACACACACACACCCCACAACACACACACACACACACACACACATATATACAGAGCTAGTTGAAGGTGGGGTCAGAATTTGAACTCAGGTCTGTCTCACCCCAAAGTTTAGAGCACTCAATTCCTCCAGGCTGTTTCACTGCGACTTTGCTGTGTTCCTATTTTTGAAGGCCACTCCAGAAATTGGGGTAAAATAATGATGAAAAAGAAAAGTTTGATGCCGATATCAGGATAGAAAGGAAAGAAGAAAATGAATGATTTTTTTTTTTAATCACAGAGAGAGAATTTGATTTTTCCAGTAACCTTCTTGCAAAGTATACATTTGCATGTCTCTTTTTCTGCCTGTCTTTCCACTCTCATTGACCGCTGATTTGCTCAGTTGGGCTGGCCAGGAATACACTTTCTATTTAGAAAGCAAATGCAGCCAGATTTGGGCCCTGGCCTGGGAGCTGACTCACTTTTGCTGGGATGACACATTCACTGCGCATGTTTCACAATTTTCAGAAACACCAGATTTATTTCTGTCAATACCCAGAGCCCCACTTCGCCGTCCACCTAAGGCCACACACTGAGGCGTTGCTATTTTTTTCCCTGGGGCCTAAATGGATGGGAAGACTTCCCATGCCTGAAACATCACCCTCATTTGTAAGGAGAGAAAGTCTGGCCAAGAATTGCAGTGTTTTTAACCAGAATTTGGCTGGCTTTCAATAGCTTTATGCCAAAGCTGTACCAGCCAGAGAGATGGCTGTGAGTGTAGAGGGGGGTTTGAGGCTTGAAAACAAGGCCAAAAAGGAAGAAGAAGAAGAAAAAAAACCCATGCAGGCAGTAGAGAGGAAAGGAGAGAATAGGAGAGAATGAAGGTTGACTAAGTTTGGCAAGGAAGGAAAGAGAAGGAAGAGAGGGAGTTTAAAAAGAGAAAGGCAGCAAGAGAAATAACAAAGGAAGAATCAAGAGAGAGAGGGAGAGATTAACTTACTTTAACTAATCAACTGTTATGAGTGCCAAGCATTGCTGGGGATGCTTCTGCACACCACCTCATCTAATTCTCACAACTACCTTGTGGGTACACACAATGAAGCTTCATTGTTACTAATAGAGAAGTAGAGGGTTCTGGAAGTTGGAATCCTTTGCCCTGAGGCTATACTGCTAATACAGGGCAGAGGGATTTGAACCTCCCATCTCTGACTTTTAAAAGCTTGGAGGACTCTGCTTGCAATCGGGGAGCTTGATGGGAGGCCCTGTGATCTGGATGGTCCGTGACAGTCTCCTCTAAGGGGGTTGTTTACACACTTAGACACTAAGTGCTTAGGACTTGAAGGGACTGCCACATACACAAAGCCCTGGATTCAGAGCTATCTGGAAACTTTCTCCAGGGTAAACAAAAACAACCACTCCAACAATGTTGCCAACGAATCTCTCTCCAAAAAAGAAAAGGAAAGGAAAAGGGAAAGTGATGCTATTTTTTCCCCCTCCAAAGTAAAGGTTACAACAACATTTTCTTTGAGCTGATGTGAGAGCAGCCAGCAGACATTTCTTTGGTAACCATCTCCATGTGTCTGTGTGGAAAGTACCTTGCAGTGACTAAGCGTTTGTTGAGGTGATTCACTTGTCACTCCGCTTGGGGACTTTGGACGGGTCCTGGCAGCTGCGAAGTTATTTTCATCGGCTTCTGACCCAGGCCCTCCGTGCAGGACACAGGTGCCTGAGAATGTACCCCCGTCTCTGCTCACAAGGTGAGCAAGGGGGCCTGGAGGACAAGCTCTCTTTGGACTCCTGGGAGGACTTCTAGAGAGTCCTAGCTGCTGATTTCCTTGGCAGCCTAGGAGTCAGGGGTCTGAGGCAGCACTCAGGGCTTGAAATGAAATGAAGCTCATTTACTGAGCTTCTAGGATACGCCAGGAGTTTTCTGTTCATTTGTCTCATTCTTCCTCACAGTAATCCAAATACATGTTTTCTTTTGTCACTGAAACGGAGACCCTGACAGGGCAACAGGCCTGACCTTCACACCTAAGTAACCCAAGGTCACAGCGAGGCTGAGGGGCCATGGGACTCCAGTGAAGCAGGAGGATCCATCCAGCCACAGAGGTGGGACCAGTCCCAATGGGATCTGTCTGTTCCAAAGGTTATTCTCCTTGGTAAGTCTGTCTAGATTTCAATATTTTATTAAAAGTATATACACATAGAAAAGGGCACCTATAAGTACATAGGTTGATAAATGTTCACAACCTGAATAGAGCCTATCATTAACACCCAAATCAAAAAGCAGAACATTCCCTGTGGTTACCTGTCTCCAAGATGACTGCCATCAGTTCATTTCCTCCAAGTATATGAATGCCCTTTTCTTGGAGAAGTGGAATTCTTCCTCTTTCCCCCTTGAATTTGGACTGGCTTTCATGACTTCTTTGACCATAGAATGAAGCGGAAATGGTGCTAGGGCTAGATCTTAAAAAACCTTGCAGCTTCTCCCTGGGTCTCTTGGAAACTCCAGGAGCTCTGAACTACTACCTAAGAGGTCCAGCTACTCTGAGACTGCATGTTGGAGAGGCCACATATAGGCACTCCCACTGACAGTTCCAGTAGAACCCAGACTTCTGGTGATCCCTGCCAAAGCAGGAGATTTGTTAGGAGAGTTTTCTTGGACCCTGCAAAGCAGCCCGTTTGCCAGCTAAAGACCACTGAGTGACCCCTGTCAAAACCACATGGAGCGAAAGAATCACCCACCTGAGTCCTGACCAAATTTCTGAGCCACAAAATCATGAGATATAATGAAACGATTGTTTTAAGCCCCTAAGTTTTGGGGGTAATGTATTAGGCAGTGATAGATAAGTAAATATAATCCATCGGCTCAGAGGCCCCCAGTTGACCCTTTCCAGTCATTATGCTCCCTCCAATGGTAACCATGTGTCAACTTCCTCTGCCATAGATTGGTTCTGCCTGTTTTTATATCTTCTATCAATGGAATCACACAATATGCCCTTTTTTGTGTGTGTGAGCCTGGCTTCTTTGGCTCAATATTATGTTTATAAAATTCTTCCCTAATGTTGCATGTAGCTACAGATTCTCATTCTCATCATTGTAGTCCAATGTGTGACTATATTGATTTATCCATTCTATTATTGATAGACATTTGAGTTGTTTCCAGCTTTTGGCTATAATGAATAACATTGCTATGAACATTTCAGCATGTGTGCATTTCTGTTTGATATATACATGTATCTCCATATATACATATCCATATATATATATAAAAACACACACACACATATATATATGGAGAGAGAGAGATGGGTGTGTATGTGTGTATGTGTAGGTATATAGGTGTGTGTCCACCTTATGTACATACCTATATCCATCTAGATATATATACACACACACAGTATTATAAGTCTCATATATATTAGGTGGGTGTAAAAGTAATTGTGGTTTTTGCCATGACTTTTCTATACACACACACACACACACACACACATACACAGACACACACATTACTTACAGAGTTTTAAACACTTTATTCCCTAGCAATTCCTCTCCTGGGGGTAGCGTGTATGTGTGTGTATATAGGTGTATGATATAGTTTGGCTGTGTCCCCACCCAAATCTCATCTTGAATTGTATTTCCCATCATCCCCATGTGTCGTGGGAGGGACCTGGTGGGAGGTAATTGAATAATGGGGGTGGTTACCCCCATGCTGCTGTTCTTATGATAGTGAGTTAGTTCTCATGAGATCTGATGATTTTATAAGGGCCTTTTCCACCTTTTGCTTGGCACTTCTCCTTGCTGCCACCATGTGAAGAAGGACAAGTTTGCTTCCCCTTCCACCATGATTGTAAGTTTCCTGAGGCCTCCCCAGCCATGCTGAACTGTGAGTCAACTAAACCTCTTGCCTTTATAAATTACCCAGTCTCTGGTATGTCTTTATTAGCAGCATGAGAACAGACTAATGCTATGTATATAAGTATGTATATAGGTGTGTGTCCAACTATATACATACCTATATACACCTATATATATAAACACATACATACACCCAGTGTTACAGGTCTCTCAGATATACACACACACATATATATAGGTCTTCTAGGATGTGTGTATACATACACACATATTACTTACAAAGTTATAAGTACTTTATTCACTAGCAATTCCTCTCCTAGGGTGTGTGCGTGTATATATACAGGTTTTCAAAATGGTTGTACTTGGTTTATATTCTTACCAGCAGTGTTTGATGGTTGCTCCATATTCTCCTTAGAACTAGCTGTTTGCTGTTTTTTTCTTTTCTTTTCTTTTTCTTTTTCTTTTTTTTTTGAGACGGAGTTTCACTCTTGTTGCCCAGGCTGGAGTGCAATGGTGCAATCTCAGCAAACTGCAACCTTTGCCTCCCAGGTTCAAGCAATTCCCCTGCCTCAACCTCCTGAGTAGCTGGGATTACAGGCATGCGCCACCACACCCGGCTAATTTTGTATGTTTAGTAGAGACAGAGTTTCTCCATGTTCATCAGGCTGGTCTTAAACTCCCGATCTCAGGTGATCCATCTGCCTTGACCTCCCAAAGTGCTGGGATTACAGGTGTGAGCCACCATGCCCAGCCTGTCTTTTTCATTTTGCATTTGAGGATCTTGTACAATTAGCTACCACACAACAAATAACAGGGCTGTCCATGTGCCAACATGGCATCTGAGACATGCAAGCTAAATGCAGAAAAATTGAGTCCCCTTGACCCAGATGGGTTACTTCCATGAAAGGGAAAGAATATTATAATTGTTTGTTCATGTCCAAGAAGAAGGTAGCTGGGTTCAGCTCTCCCTGCCTTATTCTTCTGGGGAGTTTCTGTTTTGTAAGTCAGGCTCACTGAAGATGTGATAGAGGAAGTGATTGAGATTCTGATTATTTTCTTCATTCTTGGGCCCTGAGTCATCTACAGGCCATGGGGCATTTGGGAAAAGGTGAGGCGGAACATGGCGATTGGGTTTATTTTAGGGCAATCAGATGGCTGGGTCATAAAAACCTGTTTGGGGGACTTGAAAATTCACTCTGCCGGATACTCCATGACTCATACATTTTTGCTTCCTAATTGATGTGACAAGACATCCGGGCACACTAAAGTCAGTATTACAAGGAAAAAAACAAGAGCGTGACTGATTTGGGTAGATGTATTGAGCTTATGGCAGCTGAGAAAAGTACTGTCCTCATGTGGCTAAATTTTCTTAAATTCAGTCGAATCACAGATTTTGAAAAATGGCAGAAACTTTGTGTGATGGTTAGTTTTTTGTGTCAACTCAGTTATTTGAGCAAACACTAATCTAGATGTTGCTGTGAAGGTATTTTGAAGAGGTGATTAACATCTACAATCACTTGTCCTTAAGTAAAGAACTGGGCCTCATTTAATCAGTTGAAAGCGTTAAGAGCAAAACTTGAAGTTTCCTGGAGAAGACAGAATTCAGACTCAAGATTGCAGCATCAATTCTTACCTGAGTTTCCAGTTTGCCAGCCTAGCCTGTGGATTTCAGACCTGCCAGCCTCACAATTACATGAAGCAATTGAGATATGTACGTGTGTGTACACACACACACAAATACATACACACATACATGCATACATATACACATATATGTGTATATACAAGTGTGTATATACATACACACATAGATAGAGGAGTGGATAGATAGATCAATAGATAAATAGATGGATAGAAGATACTATTGGTTTTCTTTCTTTCTCTGGAGAACCTTGACTGATACATATGACATAAGTGAAATGAAACAATCTAGAAGAAATCTTCAGATTTTGATCAAAGGCCAGGCTATCCTGTTTCTCCAATGTGCTTGGAATGGGTGCCTCAGGGTAGGTATGATTATCAAGCACCTTCCCTGCTCAGCCTGACTCAATTGTAAGAAAAATGAAGCTGAAAAACACACTGTGGCTACTCATGAAAAGTTCTGGATGGTAAGTTGAGATTTCTATTGAATCCTGTGGCCAAACTCTAGATCATGTACAGATCTACCTGATCTGTAGAAATCAGGAGGACCCTCTTGCTACACAACCAAGACCAAAGGCCCTTTTTAGAGAGACTTGGGAGGCTCCGTCAACTTCAAAAACCTTCTCACTGGTCCCATGGCTCCAGGTGCTCGCCTGTTAATACATTCTTCTCCCGCAGCCAGGGTGAGATTCTAATATTTGATGGCATCACGTCCCTCCTGCAGAACCTACAAAGTCTCCCATTTCCCACTAAATAAAACCCAAACTCCCTAGTCAGACATACATGGTGCCCCATAATGTACCCCTGCTCCTCTTGCCCTCTGTACCCTCACCATCCCCATCTCATTCGCAACTTCCCAGGAACACACAGAATGAAGCTCTCCCTTCCCTGAATACACCAGACTTCCTCTAATGTCCACATCCATGCTATTGCCCTTGACTCTGTCCTGCTCATTCCTTCTACCTGGCAAAATATATTTTAAAAGCTAGCTCAAGTATCACTTTCTCATTAAATCCTTCCAAGATTTCCTGGGAAGATTTTTTTTTTTTTTGTTAACTCACTCCTATAGCAGATTTCATGGATTTCCGTGATGGCCCTTATTATATAGGATTGAATTAGTTTTTGTTTGTTTGTTTGTTTTAACATTAGCTTCCCCCTCTAGACTGTGAGCTCACTGAGGGTAGAGGCTGAGTCTTGTTTCTGTTAATAGTTGTGTTCCCATCACCCAGCCCAGAACCTGGCACAGATTATTGTGGGTGTAAATGAATTATAAACATATAAAGAGGTACACAGCACTGAAAATAAGAAGGACGGCTCTATTTCTGAAGGCGTTTATACTCTAGACGATAAACAGACACAAAGTTTATACCACATTGATGTCCAGGTGGAGCATGTGATGGCTCTTCCTTGGCCAGACTGTTGGGGAAACTCATGCTGATGTGGAGTTGCCTCTCTGAGTCATCCCCTACGGAGGATGGCTGTCCTGGGAACTCTGCAGGTCCATAAAACCAATCTGTGAGCAAGATACCTTTGTGATTTTAAGCCACAGAGATTATTGGTGGTTCTCTGTTATTGCAGTATAACCCAACCTGTGGTAACTAATGTCCAACTCATGGCACCATTCTTCTTAAAGACAGGAAAGGGGTCCTGGCTTGAAATGCAGGTTTATGCTTTGGGAAAACAAGTCCTGTTTTGAGATTTCCAGCTGTCCTTCTGTTTTTCAACATGGCAGCCAGAATCCGCATCTCGGAGCCAGGAACTCTGTCCATTCTTGCCTAAGAGAGCACCCACTGGAAGTTCCTCTTTCAGCGTCATTGTGGGTGCTATTCACGGAGGTGAGATCTGGTTGAGATCTGTGTGAAGCGCTCTGCCAAGAGTCCTCCTGTTTTCTGTCCTTGAAGGAAAGGCCAGGAAGCCTCCTATTTCCTGGACTGCCTCCTGAGCAGAACGTTCCCAGGCCTGGATTATGGAAGAAGACCGAGAGCAAGACATCAAGGTCAACACCCAAGGTGGTGATGAGTAATCTTGCTTTGACCTGGAGTGTCAGTGAAATGGCTCCACTCTCCATTTCTCCCTAGCGGTGCAGAGGTGGCCCCACTGGGGCATGTGTGTGTTTTCTCAAAACCATTCTCTGAGACTGGTTTCATAGTTCCATTTCACAAACTGAAAACTGAAGGGCAGAGAGTCTAAGGAATTCAAACCAATGTCATAGCTATTTGGTGATACAGCCTGAATTCAAAAGGAGGTATTTTAGTTTTTAAAACTTTGGTTATTTCTACTACCACATGGTTGTAGAAGTGAGTTTCAATGAACACATATTGGGAACCTCTCTGTAGCAGGCATTGTGTGAACACGGGGCATGAATGTGAACAAAGCTCAGTATCTACCCTCGATGAGGTTTCAGTTTTGTTGGGGACCCAGGCACATAAATGAGTGATTATAGCAGACTCAAAAATGCCACATGTGGCCGGGCGCGGTGGCTCAAGCCTGTAATCCCAGCACTTTGGGAGGCCGAGGCGGGTGGATCACAAGGTCAGGAGATCGAGACTATCCTGGCTAACATGGTGAAACCCCGTCTCTACTAAAAATACAAAAAAAACCTAGCCGGGCGCGGTAGCGGGCGCCTGTAGTCCCAGCTACTCGGGAGGCTGAGGCGGGAGAATGGCGTGAACCCGGGGGGCGGAGCTTGCAGTGAGCCGAGATCGCGCCACTGCACTCCAGCCTGGGAGACACAGTGAGACTCCGTCTCAAAAAAAAAAAAAAAAAAAAAAAAAAAAAAAATGCCACATGTAAAGAACACTGGGGAAGAACCATCAGGGCCAGGACCCTGGGGCTGAGACCTAAAATTTGAGGGGGATGTTCTGGGCAGTGACAGAGGGGAGCAAAGAGAATTCTAAGCAGAGACTGTGGTACGTACAAAGGCACTGAGGTGTAAGACAGAGGGACTTGATGGGGAACTGAAAGCCTAGTTGGTGTGATAAAGAAGTGGTAGGCAGGGAATTTACAATCATCTGCAAGCAACCTGCAGCTCTCCGAAATTTGTGGGGGCCTTGAATAATTTAGATAATTGCAACACGTCTTCTCTTGGCTTGACATCAAAGCCACCTCTTCCCAGCAGCTCCTGAAGTTGCTGAGGACGCTGGCTCAGGGCCATTCATCACCACCCTTGCTGGACTGGCGACTGGAGTGGTGGCAGGCCTACCGTGAGGCTCATGAGGCAGTGACGGCAGTGACCTGCAGGTACAGGTACTAAACGCATTCCAGGTAGGGCAGTGCTACAGCCTGACAACCTCCCAGGGGCCTCCACTGAAGGCAACAACAACACTTTTATAGGAGAAGGTAATTAGCTTTGTTTGGCGAGACTTCCACGGATTCTATGCTGTGCTACTTATTAAATATTGTCTCATTTGATTCTCAACCGTCCCAAGTAGAGGGCTTTCTCCTTCTCGTTTTATAGGAGAAACCTGGCTTCTCGGGGTTTTGCACACCTTGTCCTGGGTTACACGGCTGGGATTCAAATCCAAGCTTTTACATATCTTTCCCCGACCTAGTCCTGCTTCTGTGAATTCTGGTTGTGGATTTTAACTAGAATCAAAATTGAGAGAAATCGTCTCTAAAATGAGCATATTGAATATTCCTTACATTTCATTTTGTAAATGAAATGCATTCTTAGACCCCTTTGGTGGGCCTTGGCTTTTCCTGATCTGTTTTCCTGGGGGCCTGGCTGGCCTCGTCATTTTTGGCAGTCTCTGTGCTGGGTCAGAACATGCTGCCTTGGTGGCTCCTTCCCGCCTGAGGAACTCTGGGGCCAGAAATGGTAACTCCTACTTATTTTTAATCCTGGCCTTTAACCCAAGAAAGTCACCACTGGCTTTTGGAACAGGCTTCCCCCAGAATAAAGGGAGGAGGAGATTAACGATTCAAATGGGGAAGTGGTTCAGCAAGGAGGAGAGCGGGGAGGAGCAGGGTTCCTGAGACCCGCAGGGGTCTCAGGAAGCCTGGCTGGAAGAGGAATCCCAGAGGGAAACTCAGAGCATACAGGAGGCTGGCCAGTGTGCAAGGCCAGGGTGCAAAACGTGGATGTGGCTTCCAGGGTAAGGGAGCAGGGAGAGGATGAAGGGGTGGGAGGCTGGGATTGGAGCCCCAGGAGCAGGAAGTCAGTGAGGAACGGTGCCTGGGGTGTGTTTTGGTTCTGCTTTCAGAACTACAGCAGTGGTTTGGCTGCAACATTCAAAGACCTGAAAATATGGAAGCAGACTTTGGGGAAGAGGACTACTGAGAATAGCAGTAGTGAATACGGGAAGTGCTGAGCCCAGGGCTCCACGGAGGAGCTGCGGCTTCTTTCCGGAGCCTGTCAGTCTACAAGAAGAGGACGTCCGGTTCCAAACTGTTCCAGGCCTGCTAGGGTCATCCAGCTGGTTCCCTCTGTCTTTTGCTGAACGTCCTCACTCCAAACTTGCCCACATCAGCTTAATATGCTTTGCAAACCTGAAGGGGACATAAAAGAAAACTTGCTGTTAATTAAACTAATTGTGTATTTATTCAGCATGATTTGTTGAGACCTAATTTGTGCCAAGTCCTGGAATTTAGAGATGAATTGAAACTCACTGCTTGATGCGATTATACAATATGGTGTAACTGGCAGTATAAAGATGCATATTCCCAGAGCTATGGAGCCCAGAGAAGGGAGAGACTGAGCAGGATCCGGGAAAGTTAAAGTCACTTTCCCAATGAGTTTGCAAAGATATGTACACCAGCTTGACCAAGAGGAAAGCAAAGGGCAGGCCAGGCAGAGAGACTACCTGTGCTGAAAGGAGGAAAGGAGACCTAAGTGTTTGAAATCATTGGGAAAGAGCCAGGATCGGGCAAAGATGAGGCCAGGAATATAACAGGGGTGGGGGGCATGAATGCCAGGCTATAGAACTTGGATTTTATTCCATAGGCAGTGCAAACTAAGGAAGGTTTTTATGTCAAAGGTAAATGGAATCTTAATACTATCTTTCAGGATACCAACTTTAGCATGATGATGTTGAATGATAATATTAATTATTGTAAATGATAGTGGTGATGAAAATACCAATAACAAATCCATTTATCATAGGTCTAAGATGATGGGTTATTACTCTCATGATCATATTGCACTATATATGACTCCATCTTAGTGGACTGAAGAGGATATTCCCCTGCTGGCTTTGAAGAAACAAATTGCCATGTGGTGACCTGCCGATGGAGAGGTCCATGTGGCAGGGAACGGTAAGTAGTCTCTAGGACCAGTGGTTGGCCTCCAGAAAACAGCCAATAGAAACAGGCATCCTCTGTCATGTATCTGCAAAGAAATGCATTCTCCCAACAACTCAAATGAGCTTGGAAACAAACTCTTCTCCAATTGAGCCTCCAAATGAAAACACAGCCTGCCTGACAACTTGTGAGACCCCGAACATACAATGTTTGGTTTTCCATTCCCGAGTTACTTCACTTAGAATAATAGACCCTGAGCAGAGCTAAGTTATGCCTGGACTCCTAACCCATGGAAACTATAAAATAAATGTGTATTGTTTTAAGCTGCCAGTTTTATGATAATTTGTCATAGAGCAATAGATAACTAATACAGATTCTCCTAAATGAGCAGTGCAGGAATCTGCTTCTGGAAGACTCTATTATAGTTAATGTTCAGGATTACAAAACTGCAGATATGCTTGCTTTACAAGCTGGTATCATCTGCAGCTACCCACAAAGTGGGATTTGAGAGCAAGTGCTATCCCACCAGGTGTTCCATTCCCTAATAGCCCTCCATTGCAGGCTGGCAATTGGAGAGTAAACTTCTTCTTTTTTTTTTTTTTTTTTGAGACAGAGTCTCACTCTGTTGCCCAGGCTAGAGTGCAGTGGTATGATCTCAGCTCATTGCAACCTCTACCTCCCAGGTTCAAGTGATTCTTGTGCCTCAGTCTCTTGAATAGCTGGGATTACAGGTGTGTGCCACTACATTCAGCTAATTTTTGTATTTTTAGTAGAGATGGAGTTGGCTAGGCTGGTCTTGATCCCCCAACCTCAAGTGATCTGCTCACCTTGGCCTCCCAAAGTGCTGGGATTACAGGTGTGAGCCACTGCACCTGGCCTGAGTGAATTTCTTAGAGTCTTAGAGGCAAGGCAGTTAAGGAGAAGAGTAAAAGCTTAGTAGTCAGATAGGCCAGATACTACCATGCAACTTTTGCCTATATTTATCTTTGTGTGACTCAGTTTTTTCATCTGTAATATTGGTGTATTCTACTTAGATATATCAAGAGGGTTTAAAAAAAATCAAAAACTACCTATTAGGTACTATGCTTATCACTCGGATGATGAAATAATCTGTATGCTAAACATTATACAGTTTACCTATATAACAAACTTGCACATGTACCCTGAACCTAAAAGTTTTATTTATTTATTTATTCCTATTAATTTAGTTTAATTTGTTATTTATTATTTTCCATAAGTTATTGGCATACAGTTGGTATTGGGGTACATGAGTAAGTTCTTTAGTGGTGATTTGTGAGATTTTGGTACACCTATAATGTGAGCAGTATACACTGAACCGTATTTGTAGCCTTTTATCCCTCACCTCCCTCCAACTCTTGCCCCCAAGTCCCCAAAGTCCACTGTATCATTCTTATGCCTTTGGGTTCTCATAGCTTAGATCCCACATATCAGTGAGAACATACAATGTTTGGTATTCCATTCCTGAGTTGCTTCATTTAGAATAATAGTCTTCAGTCTCATCCAGGTCACTGCAAATGCTGTTAATTCATTCCTTTTTATGGCTGCATAGTATTCCATCATATATGTATGTATATACATATATATATACACGCACATACACACACCAGAGTTTCTTTATCCACATCGACTCGTTGATAGATGGGCATTTGGGTTGTTGGTTCCATGATTTTGCAATTGTGAATTGTGCTGCTATAAACATGCTTGTGCAAGTATCTTTTTCGAATAATGACTTCTTTTCGTTTGTGTAGATACCCGGTAGTGGGATTGCTGGATCAAATGGTAGTTCTACTTTTAGTTCTTTAAGGAATCTCCACAGTTTTCCATAGTGGTTGTACTGGTTTGCATTTCCACTAGCAGTGTAGAAGTGTTCCCTGTTCACCACATCCACGCCAACATCTATTGTTTTCTTATTTTTTTGTTATGGCCATTCTTGCAGGAGTAAGGTGTTATCACATTGTGGTTTTAACTTGCATTTCCCTGATCATTAGTGATGTTGTGCATTTTTTCATATATTTGTTGGCCATTTGTATATTTTCTTTTGAGAACTGTCTATTCATGTCCTTAGCCTACTTTTTGATGGGATTTTTTGTTTTTTTTCTTACTGATTTGTTTGAGTTCTTTGAGTTCTTTGTAGATTCTGGATATTAGTCCTTTGTCAGATGTATAGATTGTGAAGATTTTCTCCCACTCTGTGGGTTGTCTGTTTACTCTGCTGACTGTTCCTTTTGCTGTGTGAAAGCTCTTTAGTTTAATTAGGTACCAGCTATTTATCTTTGTTTTTATTGCTTTTGCTTTTGGTTTCTTAGTTATAAATCCTTGCCTAAGCTAATGTCTAGAAGGGTTTTTCCAATGTTATCTTCTAGAATTTTTACAATTTCAGGTCTTAGATTTAAGTCCTTATTCCCTCTTGAATTTATTTTTGTATAAGATGAGACATGAGGATCCCGTTTCATTCTCCCACATGTGGCTAGTCAATTATCCCAGCACCATTTGTTGAAAAGGGTGTGCTTTCCCCAATTTATGTTTTTGTTTGCGTTGTCGAAGATCAGTTAGCTGTAAGTATTTGGGATTATTTATGGGTTCTCTATTCTTTTCCATTGGCCTATGTGTCTATTTTTATACCAGTACCACACCATTTTGGTGACTATGGTCTTATAGTTTGAAATCAGGTAGTGTGATGCCTCTAGATTTGTGCTTTTTGCTTAGTCTTGCTTTGGCTATGCAGGCTCTTTTTTGCTTCCATATGAATTTTAGAATTGTTTTTTCTAATTTTGTGAAGAATAATGGTGGTATTTTGATGGGAATTTTGTTAAATTTGTTGATTGCTTTTGGCAGTATGGTCATTTTCACAATATTGATTATGTCCATCCATGAGTATGGGATGTGTTTCCATTTGGTCGTGTCATCTATGATTTCTTTCAACTGTGTTTTGTAGTTTTCTTTGTAGAGATCTTTCAACTCCTTGGTTAGATATATTCCTAAGTATTGTATTTTATATTTTTTTGCAGCTATTGTAAAAGAGGTTGAGTTCTTGATTTGATTTGCTGTTTGGTCCCTGTTGGTGTATAGAAGAGCTACTGATTTGTGTATATTAATCTCGTATCTGGAAACTTTGCTGAATTTTTTTTTTTTTTAATCAGTTCTAGGAGCTTTCTGGAGGAGTCCTTAGGGTTTTCAAGGTAAATGATCATATTGTCAGCAAACAGTGACAATTTGACTTCCCCTTTATCGATTCGGATGACCTTTATCTCTTTCTCTTGTCTGATTACTCTGGCTAGGACTTCCAGTACTAAGTTGAAGAGGCGTGGTGAGAGTGGGCATCCTTGTCTTGTTTAGTTCTCAGAGGGAATGTTACCAAAACTATTACCAAAAAAAAGAAGAATTTTTTTAATGAGAAAGAGATCAATTTAGTTGTAAGTCATAACATTTACAAATTTGTATTCACTCATATCAGTCCTTAAAATATATAAAATGAACATTGAGAGAAACAAAAGGGTAAATTTAAAAAAAGGAATAAAGGATAAATGATGGAGAAATAAAGGATAAATGAAAAACAAACAAACAAACAAACAACAACAACAAAAGAAACAGAGCTTCCACCACTACCACTTCCCGTCCATGTTCCAAGAACGTTGTCCTTTTGAGTGGAAAGCGGTTATTTGAGTGCAGGTAGTTTATTTGGAAGGAGGTCCCAACAAATATTGGTAGATCTGAGACACAGAGGGGACAGAAATATCATCAAGCTAGTTACTATTATAAGCTACTGGAGCTCAGTCCCGTGGAGAGCCCTGGGTGATGGTATGGATCGTGACTGAAGGCTGAACCAACGGAGAAGCAAGGAAGCTGTACTGTCAGAGGGCTGTTCACAGGGGCATTGACTCTGTGCCCTCTGCCTTGCACTGTGCTTGGGCCAAATAGACTCTTATGACCAGAAAAAAAGAAAATTACATGTGCTCACTTTGTGTCAAGCAGCCTTTGGTGTGCAGAGGCTAATAATGAAGGCACGTGGGCAGAGCCTCTATAAGGACAATTATAGGGGTAATACCCTGTACCTCTCAGAGTTGTTGTGCGAATAAATGACGTAAGTGCCTGGTGCTTGATATATATAAATCTTTTTTTTTTCAAAAAATCGGGCTGGGCATGGTGGCTCACAACTGTAATCCCAGCACTGTAGGAGGCTGAGGCAGACGGATGGTTTGAGCCCAGGAGTTTGAGACCTGTCTGGGCAGAATAGTGAGACCCTATTTCTACAAAAAATACAGAAAAACCAGCTAGGCTTGGTGGCATGCTCCTGTAGTCCCAGTTACTCAGAGAGCTGAGGTGGGAGAGTCACTTGAGTCTGGGAGATCGAGACTGCAATGAGCAGTGATCACACCACTGCATTCCAGCCTCGGTGTCAGAGCAAGTCCCTGTATCAGGGAAAAAGAAAAAAGCAAAAAAGTTGGTACCCCAAAGAAAGGCTCATGGGAATCTTACAAAATGAGTTTTAGGAGCCAAAATTACTTCATGTAGTACTCTCTAGTAAAGACAGAGGATGCAAATGTTGCAGCGGGCCTCTGGTCAGCCGCCATAAGTCTCTTGGATCTAACACTCACACTCTTCAGACTTCAGTTTCCTCATAAGGTGAGAACAAGGCTGTATCTCAGTGCTCCGGGCCTGCTCGCACATGCTACTCATGTGAATGTGAGGGCCACACCAGCCCTCTGGGAAGTAGTCCCTCAAACAACAGCCTGGTGCAGGAGGAAGGATGCAAACATTACAGGCAGACCAGTTTAATCCACTGTTGGGCAAGGTGACCTTCGGAAAGCCCATTTCCTTCTGCCTCAATTGGCACCTCTGTAAAATGGAAACAATAATATTTATTTCCGTGGCTGTTTGGAGGATTACATAAAATAACAAATACAGTGGCATACCATTTTTTGAGGCAATTATGTTCTACAAAGTCACTGCAAACACTGAATTACTGGAATAGTGAGCCATTGCTCTTAGTGGAAATACAGGAGTGGGTTCCTGAAAATCTCTGATCACAACATCTTTGTCAACTGATCAATACATAACCATGTTGTATGTGTGTTTCTTTTTAATGGTACCTTATTTAATATCATTGTTGATTCATTAATATTAAACTCATGGCTAAGAACACTTAAGTCATACCTGAATGAAGCTTATCTAATATGTATATTCTCTCTGAAGGTACATCACTGCTCTCTTGCACTTAAACACACCAGACAGCACTTCAGCACTATGTCTGGAGACCATTTCAAACAGCAAAATCTCCAATAAAAGAAAAAAAAAAAAAAAAAGTGAAAATTATGGCGCTAAATAGACTGCAGAAAGGACCCCTGTTTATAGTATGAGAGCTGAAAAAAAAGGTAGAGGGCCGTGAGTACTGGCTCACACCTATAATCCCAGCATTTGGGAGGCCAAGGAGGGCGGATCACCTGAGGTCAGGAGTTTGAGACCAGCCTGGCCAACACGGTGAAACCCTGTCTCTACTAAAAATACAAAAATTAGCTGGGCATGGTGGGGGGAACCTGTAATCCCAGCTACTCAGGAGGCTGAGGTAGGAGAATCGCTTGAACCCAGGAGGAGGAGGTTGCTGAGGTCATGCCACTGCACTCCAGCCGGGGTGATAGAGTGAGACTCTGTCTCGGAAAAAAAAAAAAAAAAGAAAAAGAAGATAGAGCATGGCCTCGCTCAGCTGGGAATGTGTGTGCATCAAGCAACTAATTTTTTTGCTGCTCTGTGCTTGTCTGTGAACGACCATGAAAATGCTGAAACACTGCACGAGTTAATATTGGGGTTATAAATAAATTTAGAGAGTAAGCAAATTTGCAAATATGGAATCTGCAAATAATGATTTGACTGTACTTAGTAATTGGCCAGTAAAAAACTGGCAGCTTATTATATTACCATCAGGGAAAGTATAGAGTCTGGTAAAGATCTGTTAGGGTACACCAGGAATCCAAACTCCAACTGGTGCCCATAGGAGTGGGAGGGAAGTCTGTAAGTGTGGAGCCCTTCAAATCAATGCTCCAGGGAGCCTCGAGTTCCTCTGTCACCTCTCGGCTCTTGGATCTCCCTGACAATTGCAGTAGGTGAAAACTCCGGGGCCGCAGCCGGAGGCTGCTGCATTTGATGTCGATTCTGTCGGCCCTCTGTATGCCTAGGATAAGCCCCATTTGGCCAGGTCCAACGCAACCTGGCTCAACTGACTGCATGCCATTGCTCGTAAGCACAGGCCTGTATCCTGCCATTGTTCTGGGAATGACCACGGTGGGACCAACCGGCCAGAGAATAGCACTGCAGATAGCGAGTATGTTTCCAAATTGCAGGGTCACGGGGAAAAAGAAACTGACCTGTTCCACATCACACCACCCCCTTCCTGCTCTCCACCCTAGCTCTCCGGTCAGGTGACTAGAGAAGCCCCAGGGGGTCCTTAACCTGGATTTCTGCACTTTCCCAGGAAGCCAGCAGGAAAAGAAAGGGAACTCCCATTTCTCAAGCCTTTCTCTGTGCTAAGCCTGGTGCTCGCCACTTTCCACTTCCTGCCTTGTGGAGTCCTCCCAATAACCCTACAGTGTCCAGACCATCCTGGGTTTCAGATGAGGAAACTGAGGTTCAGAGTGGCCCAGTGAATAACAACGAATTCAATCCCAATCTAGACGTTTCGCAGCATTAACTCATTTTGAGCCACAGTGCAGGATTCTGTTACAGAAACTTTTCAAAGAGCATAAAAGGGTTGCATAAAAGGGACTTTACAGGGTCCCTATAACAATCATTAAGATAAAATATAATAATAATAATAATAATAATAGCAGTAATAATGACAACTTCTGAGTGTTTTCTAAGTGAATAAATATACTGCTTTAGATAACTTTCCCTCCATTTAACCATTTCTGGGACATTTTGAGTTGTGAATTATCATTATACCCATTTTACAGATGAGGTATCTGAGGTTCAGAGATGTGAGCTGACTTGCCTGAGACTATGGAGGTCATAACTTAGAAAATGGGGAGCAGGGGACTAGAATCCAGAGCCTCTCCTCTTACTTGTCACACTAGAGGCTGGCGCCAAAGTGGGGCCCCTTTCTCATTCTCAATCCCCCTCCCATCCCCTCAGTGTCTCTTTCATCTCACAGTGCGACAGGCAGCAAAGGTTGCCAGGAGCCTCAGTCCCTTCGTCTGCAGGAAGAGGCCAGAGCCTTCTAAGCCAGAGGTGTGGTGCTTGCTGCAGCTGCTGATTCCCATCCCTTCATCCTCATTAGCCTGATTGTCTTCCTCATCCCCACCAGTTTCATCCCCATCATGGCTGCAGGCACAAAAGATTCCTACTCTCCTAGCCTCCTTTTGGCTCCAACTTGTTCATTTTTAGAATTTCTTGTAAGCTCCAAGACTTCTGTTCTGTCAGCCTTTGTTTCCACAGAGAAGGACAATGAAAGGATCTGCCATTTATTGAAGTCCTACTGGATGCTGGGCACTGTGATAAGCCACCGTGTCCAGTGATGAGTATGACTACCGCCCTTTCACAGAGGAAGTCACTTGAGAAAGATCAAGTCACTTCCCCAAGATAACAGTGGATGATTCTCATAGGGCTGGAATTGGAAACCTGGAAAAGAATTACTGAGGAATCCTTGGTTTTGAAAGAATATCATCGGCTTCCCTTTCTCTTCTCCATTCCCTTCCTGCTAGCGTGTTCATTAGTGTTTTAATGGGGTGGTTTTCTTAGGGGGACTATGAATTTGGAGCTTTCATCTGATGGCCCGCCAACACTTGCAATGGGATCAATGGGCTCTTCACACTCAGGAGGTACCCAAATTGCATACACAAAGAGTTTCTAAGTATTTCTTGATCATCTCTCACTGCAAGGCCAACACAGAAGCATGCATAAAATCCCAGCATCTTCTCTCCTGCCCTGATCTTGGGGGTGGGCAGTGAGGGTGACCGTTAAATTGTGGGAGGTAAGGCAGATGGATGGGAGGTGCTGAGCTCCTGACTTGCAGCCCTCATTCACGCCCTGGTGGATGCAGGCTTCCTCCCACGTGCATTGTGCTGACCACATGGCCTTGTCATGGAAATAAAGACTGAAGCCCCATGAGCAGGCCAAATCTCTCCATCCCTCAGGACACTGCTGGAACAAGAGGCTGTGGAAAGCCTCGTTTGGCACTGGGAAAGGTAGTCTTGGGCTTTGGAGCCAGAAAGACCAGGGTTCCATGGTCAGTGCCACAGTTCATCTGAGTGACCTTTGCGTAAGTCACTCAATCTCTCTGAGCTCCAGTTCCGTCACCTATAAAATGGAGAAAATAATGCAAATGCTATAAGACTAGGAATTTAGTAAAAGTATGTATTTTGGTAATAAACCAGGTGCTCAACAGATGTCATTCTCCCCCCTTCTCTTCCTCTTCAGAGCAAGATTAGGGTGAGAAGAGCTAAAAGAAGTGTCCAAATCCACTTTTCATCAACCTATTTAGGACAGAACTAATTCCCTGCCCGAAGGCTCCTGGCCAGAATGACAATCAGTCCAAAGCTGAAGAGTCTTCAACTGATCGGAGGCATAGATGAGCTTAGCCCACCTTTTGCCTTCCTGAATTAAAATAAAACCTCTCACTAGAGATACTTAGGGAAATCCTTTAGAAGCTAAAGTCAGTGAGAATGAAAACAATAAAGAATCTTGGACATGGTTTACTTTTTAATGCATGCTATTATTAAATGTTGAGTAAAATAATATATTATCTTAAGTAGCGATTAAGATGTGGCCTGGAGGTAATATGCCTATACATTCGAATTCCTGCTGGCCCTCTTATTAGCTGAGTGACCTCAGGCAAGATATTTAATCTCTTTGTGCATCAATTTCCTGATGTGTTAAACAGTAGTAAGAATGAAATCTACCTCATAAGCTTGTTATAAGGACTTCAGAAATTATTATATGTAAAATGCTTGGAGTACTGAATAACACATAGAAAGTGCTGAATAAATATTATTTGTTTATATATTTTATTTTACTGAGGTAGAGACTGAGTCGAAAAAAGACTAGATAGATGACTCAGGAAAAAAGGGAGAGAAGAGAAGATTTTACTTCATTAATTAGTATTCTATGTTGTGTGTTTGGCAGCTGCTTAATTAAAAACTTCTGTAATCTTGATTAGAACTATTAATCAGTGTCAATGGTTCTTTATAAATTGTGCCAGGAGCATGAGTTTGAAGGTTTTGCATTTATTTGGATGCAAAATTGTCCCCTTTAACCAGTATTTTCATAAAACTGTAAGAACTGACTTTGAATATAGGATGTTGAGAGGCTTGCTACCAGTAAGGTCATGGACAACTTGCTTCTGCAGAGTGATGCTGACTTAAAGTTTCACAATTATATAACCTTCATTCATTAATTTATTAACTCAACCACATTTCATAAACAGGCACTTGCATTAGGCACTGTAGCAGGCCTACAAATATAGAGAAAAGAAGGCCACAATGCTTGAGATCTGCTGGGGAGATACAAGTGCAAATGGGCCATGACTGCATTGTGATCAATACCTTAATGGAGACACAAATGGATACTGTGAAGGTGCGAGTAATGGAGTCCCAAGTCTACCAGGGGAGGCTTCACACGGTAGTGAAGGTCTTGCAGTGCATTCATGGCAGTGATAGACAGTTCTCCTCACCCAGTGCTCTCTCACTGCCTCATGCTGGCTTTCCTACCAAGCATACCTCAGTGACAGGCCCCATATCCTGAGAGCTAACTGAATTATCAAATGTTTATTAGGAGTCAGGCACTGTGCTAGGCACTTCACATAAATTAGCTTATTTAGTTATTGCATTGGCCTTCTGAGGGAAGTGCTATTATCTCCAATTTACAGAAGTGAAAAATTAGACTCAGAAAAGGTTAAATAAATGTAGTAAAATCACACAGCTGGTGCAGTGTAAGGGCTGAGTTGTGGCTTAAATGCAGGTCTCTCAGGGTCTGTATTAGTCCGTTCTCACAGCTATAAAGAACTACCTGAAACTGGGTAATTTATAAAGAAAAGAGGTTTAATTGATCCAGTTCCACAGGCAGTATAGTGGGCATGGCTGGGGAGAACTCAGGAAACTTACAATCATGGCAGAAGGGCAAAGGGGAAGCAAGTATGTATTCACATGATGGCAGGAGAGAGAGAGAGCAAAGGGGAAAGTGCTACATACTTTTAAACAGCTAGAACTCATGAGAACTCACTCTCTGTCACAAGAACAGCAAGGAGGAAATCTTCCCCCATGATCCATTACCTTCCACCAGGTCCCTCCCCCAACACTGGGGATTACAATTCAATGTGAGATTCGGGTGGGACAAAGAACCAAACCATATCATTCTGCCCCTGGTCCCTCCCAAATCTCATGTCCTTCTCACATTTCAAAACCAGTCATGCCTTCCCAACAGTCCCCCAAAGTCTTACGTCATTCCAGCATTAACTCAGAAGTCCAAGTCCAAAGTCTCATCTGAGACAAGGCAAGTTCCTTCCACCTCTGAGCCTATAAAATAAAAAACAAATTAGTTACTTTCAAGATACAATGGGGGTACAGGCATTAGATAAAGAAATCTGGAACAGAGAGAAATCAGGGTTTTTAGTGTATTTGGCAGAAGACATTTCTAGAGAAATTGACCAAAACAAAGGGGCTACAGGCTGCATGCAAGCCTGAAACCCAGCAGGGCAGTCATTAAATCTTAAAGCTCTGAAATAATCTCCTTTGACTCATGTCTCATATCCAGGGCATGCTGATGCAAGCAGTGGGGTCCCATAGCCTTGGAAAGCTTCACACCTGTGGTTCAGCAGGGTACAGCCCCCTCAGCTCCTTTCATGGGCTGGCACTGAGTGCCTAAAGCTTTTCCAGGCACATGGTGCAAGTTGTTGGTGGATCTACCATTCTGGGATCTGGAGGATTGTGGCCCTCTTCTCACAGTTCCACTAGATAGTGGCCCAGTGGAGACTCTGTGTCAGGGCTCCAACCCCACATTTCCTCTTCACACTGCCCTAGCAGAGGTTGTCCATAAGGGCTCTGCCTCTGCTGCAGACTTCTGCTTGGATATCCAGGCATTTCCATACATCCTGTGAAATCTAGGCAGAGGATCCCAAACCTCACCTCTTGCAGTCTGCACACCTGCAGGCTCAACACCAAGTGGAAGCCACAAAGGCTTGGGGCTTGCACCCTTTGAAGAAATGGCCTGACCTGTATATTGGCCCCTTTTAGCCATAGCAGCAACTGGAGTGGCTGGGATACACGGCGCTATGTTCTGAGGCTGTACAGAGCAGCATGCTCCTGGACCTGGTCCTTGAAACCATTTTTTCCCTTCTAGACCTCTGGGCCTGTGATGGCACCGGTTGCTATGAAGGTCACCGAAATGCCTTGGAGGCATTTTCCCCATTGTTTTGTCTATTAACATTTGGCTCTTCTTATGCAAATTTCCACAGCCATCTTGAATTTCTCCCAGAAAATGTTTTTTTTTTCTACCACATAATCAGTCTGCAAACTTTCCAAACTGTTATGTTCTGTTTCCCTTTTAAATATAAGTTATCTTTACTTGTGGAAGTGAGTGTAGGCTTTTAGAAGCACCCAGGCCACATCTTGTATGCTTTGCTGATTAGAAATTTCTTCTGACAGATATCCTAAATCATCTCTCTCAAGTTCAAAGCTCTACAGATCCCTAGAGCAGGGGCACAATGCCTCCAGTCTCTTTGCTAAAGCATAGCAAGAGTGACCTTCACTCCAGTTTCCAGCAAGTTCCTCATCTCCATTTGAGACCACCTCAGCCTGGACTTCATTGCCCATATAACTGTCAGCATTTTGATCACAACCTCTAGGTTGTTAACAAGTCTCTCGGAAGTTCTAAACTTTCCCCCATCTCCTTATCTTCTTCTGAGCCTTCCATACGGTTCCAAACTCTGCCCATTACCCAGTTCTGAGGTCATTTCTACATTTTCAGGTATGTTTACAGCAATAGCCCACTCCTGGTACCAATTTTCTGTATTAGTTCATTCTCACACTGCTATAAAGAACTACCTGAGACTGGGTAACTTATAAAGGAAAGAGGTTTAATTGACTCACAGTTCCACAAGCTGCACAGGAGGCATGGCTAGGGAGGCCTCAGGTGACTTATGATCATGGCAGGAGGGAAAGGGAAGTAAGCATGATTTTACATGGCAACAGGAGACAGAGGGCAAAGGGGGAAGTGCTACACACTTTTAAATAACCAGCTCTCATGAAAACTCATGCACTATCATGAGAACAGCAAGGGGGAAATTCACCCCTGTGATCCGATCACCTCCCATCAGGTCCCTCCCCCCAACACCAAGGATTACAATTCAACATGAGATTTGAGCCAGGACACAGAGCCAAATCATGTCAGGATCCAGTCCTTGTGCCAGCATGGCTAATCAACCAGCTCTATTATGTGTTCATTGAGTCTATAATTCCACCCGAAGTAGAACCTTTGGCCAGATGCCCTGTCTGAAATGCCTGGGCTTTAAGGTTATGTGATATGGAGGAAAGAGCTTAGGATTTGAAATGGCTTGCGTTGTCTTATTGCCTTCTAGCCATGGGGTGCTTACGACCTAGAACCTAAGCTTAATCCCATGAAAAAATGGGTCTAGTGACATGCATATCTTTTCTTGGGGTCTTATGAGGCTTCCATGAAAGAAGAGAGAAGAATTCTAAGAGAACATGTTGTGAAAGTAAAATTTATGTTAAGATATGTTATTGGAGAAGAAGTGTATTGGACAGGCAATGGAAAGTATCCTAGCTAGTTTAGGTAGAAAAACAATTTAATGTAAGGAAAAGGATGTGTACAAAATTGTTAGAAGTTCTAGAAAATGGGTTCTAGATTAAAAGACAATTTTGATTTAGTTTTTAGAATTTAATTATTATTAGTTTTTGAGACACGGTCTCACTCCATTGCTCAGGTTGGAGTGCAGTAGTACAGTCACGGTTCACTGCAGTCTTAGTCTCCTGGGCTCAGGTGATTCTCCCACCTCAGCCTCTCAAGTAGCTGGGACGACAGGTGCAAACCACCGCACCCAGCTAATTTTTAAAAATATTTTGTAAAAAAGGGGATTTCACCATGATGCCCAAGCTAGTCTCAAATTCTTGAGGTCAATAATCCACCTAACTGGCCCCCCCAAAATGTTGTGATTACAGGCGTGAGCCTCTGTGCCTAGCCTCATTTAATTGTCTGTAATCAGAAATACACTGAAGAGGCTGGAAAAGACACTAGGCAAACCCACAATTTGGTTCAAATGCTTATATGCAGTGATTTAGCAGAGCACTCACCTTTGGCTGTGCCAGATGGCCCCTTCTCCAAAGATGGAACCAGGAATGTGTTGGCCTCTACCCTTCCTCCCCCTACTGAGAGTTGAGGAGCAAGGAGTGGGGTGGGATTAGGAAGACTGGGACATCAAGAGCTTTCAGAACACAAGGATTGGCAAAGCTAGAAACCCTACAGTAGGCAGTCAGGAAGAGCACCACAACTGTGAAAGTCAGCAGAGGAGAGCAGTGAATAGGATCAAGAGTTCAAGAGGGAAAGCAGGTGGAGATCCAATAGAGAATGGAGTTACTCCATGCACTCTAAGACCAGCTCTGTTTGCAGCTGACTTTCAGTAACCACCATGAGTGTGATATGTGGATGGAGCAGTCCAGCTGAAAGGATAGGACATGGGACATAAACAGAGGCCGTGGGTTAAAACACACAATGCCCTCCTTTTCGGGAAGATCTCAGTGAAATAAAACGTATTATACCTGCCTCTCTAGGACATTAAGTTATGTACTTCCAATACTTTCCTCATTACCATTCTGTGCTTACATATTCACTTTCAAGCAATGATCAGTTTCATTTGATCAATGAAAACCAAATTTTCAGCTAAACGTAATTCATCTTAAGCAGATATCCACACAAGATGAAAATGAAATTATGGGCTGGGCGCAGGGGCTCATGCTTGTAATTCCAGCACTTTGGGAGACTGAAGTGGGAAGATCCTTTGAACTCAGGAGTTCAAGATCAGCCTGGGCTACATAGTGAGAACTCACTTCGACAAATAATAAAAACATTTAGCTGGGCATGGTGGTACATGCCTGTGGTCCCAGCTACTTGGGAGATGGGAGGATCACTTGAGCCCAAGCAGTTGAGGCTGCAGTTAGCCATGATCACGCCACTGCACTCCAGCTTGGGTAACAGAGTGAAACTCTGTCTCAAAAAAAAAAAAAAAAAAAAGGCCAAGCGCAGTGGTTCACATCTGTAATCTTAGCACTTTGGGATACTGAGGTGGGAAGATTGCTTGAGTGCAGGAGTTTGAGACCAGCTAGTGAGAACCTGTCTATATTAAAACAAAACGAAAGAAAAAAAGAAAATGAAAATGTTTTTCTAACTTCATCATCATCATTAAAGAAGATCTATAATTTGAAATTAATCTCCCAGTTACTTTTTTTGTAAAGGCAGAAATGAGATTTTTCTTAAGGTTTTGCAGTTCTTTTCTTATAAGCTGAGGATATATTCTTTTATAGTCATGCCAAGGCCATCACCACTGGTTGTCATGGAGATGGTTAAGGCACCATGGCAAGTGCCCCTTTAGCATGCCTGCTTTCCTAAGGACACGATGGCTGGTGGTGTTGGTAGGGATGTAAGAAGAGGGAGGAGTAATTAAAAATGATGGAAGTAACAAGCACAAGCAAAATTACTTCTTAAATTATAAGGAGAGATTTCACAATTTTATTTAACATGAATGAAATAGATAGGCACTATCTCAATAAATGACCATGGATGGGGTGTCCCCTTGGGGAAGCCAGGTTATGGTGCTGATTCTAATAGGGGTGGCCCAGCACATCTGGCAGCCTGGACTGTCTTTACTGGCACAAGCAGGAAGGGGCTGGTGGGGCTGAGACTCTGGTCTAGGGAGCACGTCCAGACTGTAGCAACATTGCTGCTGCCTCTGTCCCAGTTAAGATTAGAGCCAAGGGCACCTTGAGAGCACTTTCTCCAAAACTCATTTCACAATTAGGAAAAGCAAGGCCCAGAGAGTTTCTGGGAATTTTTCCCCCTTATTGTGAATCCTGAATGTATAAAAATTTGAAAAAGTAAATAATTGACTTGAACATAAAGGTCCTAAATATACAAATCCAAATGGTAAATGAACAGATGGGAAAATATTTAGCTTCACTAATAATCAAAGAAATGCTAATAAAAAACTGGTGTATGATTTCTTTCCTATTTTTACAAATGTAATGCTAATGCTTAGAAGTAGAGGAAGTATGAGAGACTTGGGACCTTTTGTTCTCTCAGGGACCACACGAATTGATCGGTGCAATCTTCCTGAAGGGTATTTTGGCAATACGTGTCAATATGTGTCAAGAAGCTTAAAAATGTACATTCAGTTTTTGACACAGCAGCTAGAATTTTAGAAATGTATCTTGTAAGCATATTGTAGAAGGACACAATTAGCCACAGGTTGTTCATTTTTTAGATACAAGATATGTGTTCTAAAGCATGAGACTATTTACATAGCATATTCATAAAATGGGATACTTGTCACTGTAAAAAATCTGGGTTCATATTTCTTTTTTTTTTCTTATTTTATTTGGGGGGTTTTCTAGTGACCTGTAACACTTCGTCTTTCAGATTTATTTCCAAACTTTCTTTAGCATCATTTGCATTGGAAAGAGCAATGAGCTCTGGTGGCACAAGATGCAGATTGAAAGTCCTCCTTCTACCCCTTTCTAGGGGTGTGGCTTCACAACATTTCAGCTCTCGGAGACTTTGTTTCCTCACCTGTAAAATGAAGTCAGAAATAATACCCAAGTTGGAGGTATGTAGTGAGGATTCCTGAGCTCGTATGTGAGAAAGGACCTCATAAACTCTTACACGACCCAGAACTCATGATTATGGTAATTTCTTCTGAACACAGTTGAAATGACAGCTAGAGCTAGAGCCCTCCCCTTGCTATATGTAGGATTATTCTCAGAGAGTGCATCTGCTGCTCTTCGGTCTGTGACAGGACAAAATTCCTGAGCAACCCGAACCTCTGTACCCCTGACCCAGAGTCTAATGCAACTTTGGCACCCAGGGAGCCTGGACAACAGACAACAGTGAGAACATCCCGTGACTAAGCCATTTACAGCCACTAAATAGGGACTAAGACTAGACCCTCAGCAGTGAGGGGAGTCACCTCAGACATCAGCACACAGCTCCAAAACTTGGTGGGTGTGGCTATGATTACTGCCATAGCCATATGTTTCTTGTAATATCTGCTACATTTAAAAAAACAAATCACTTTTTAAAACCAAACAGAATGTATTCACAAAGGAAGCTTTTATATCACTCTAATAAATAAAAATAGAGTCATTTGCTAAAACAGAAGTCAACCAAAACACATGCATGATGATAGCACAATAATGATATTAAATTCTAGCTAAACATTCTTGCCTTCTGAAGCTTTGTCCTAAGGAGTGTGCTCAGTTAAAGAGAAAAGTAACAAATGTTAGAAAGCTGTTAAAGACAGGCTAGCTCCGATATATGAGAATTTCTCCTTGACATATAATTCAAAGGATAAAAAGAGAGTTAAAACATGATTACCCTTTTTACTAGTGATTTTCTTTTAAGCTTGTGATTCCTAAAGTCTTTTCTCATAAGGGTTCTGCAACTGCTTTGCGCCCGTTCTTTGAGAAATAATAACATAGTTAAAACCTCCTACCACCTCCCTGCCCCTCTTATAGATGTGAAAACTGGGGCCCAAACAAGAGAGGAAACTTGTTCAAAAACAATCAGTGAATCAGTGGCTGAGCTGGGTTAAGAACCCGGTGCTTCTGACTCCCAGCTCCATGTGCCTTTTACCAAACACCCCAGTGGCTCTTGCAAGAAGGTTTGGTTTTGAATGATAAACAACATGAATAAAACAAAGCTCTGAATTACTAAGTCTTTTGTCTTGGAAAAATTATAGCTGCTTTTTTTGCATTTCTGGTTCTGGATTCAGAAAACAGACCAAATAAATAAATAAATAAAACAAAAAAACCCACGCCTCCTTCAAAGAACATGTATTTTCAATTATAGATGTTCTTTGACATGACCTATTTTTAAGCATGGATTTCAACATGTAACTGAGAACAACAAAGATAAAGCTGTTTTGTCCAGTACCTCTCACTGTCCGATTCTAATTCAAGATTGTCATTATTGCCGTACTGGCATTGCACTTTATATTTGTGCATTTCCTTATGTATCTTACATTTGCAGTGTGTTTTCATACACATCAACCCACTTGCTAGTCATCCTAACCACACGAGGAAGATGCTATGCTCTTCATGAGTACAGCTGAGGATGCTGAGAATCTAGAACAGTAGCTTGGCCAGCGTCCCATGGATAGGAAGGAGAGGGATGGAGACCAGGACTCAAGCCAAAGCCAAAGTCTTTTCATTCCCCCACGTTGCCTCTTCCCTTCCTTGCCACCAATTTCTACCACTGTATATATGCACTGGGAGTAGCTGTGTTGGGACCAAATGAATGGAGGGAAAGGATCATGAGTTGAAAATAACTAAGAGTCCCCAGTTGAGAGTCTTTGGACTGAAAGGATTTACCTGGGGTAGTTTTAAGAACAGAAAGGGCTGTAAGAAAGGAGGCTATGACAGATCTCAGACCCTCATTAGAAGGAGACCATCAGCAGTTTCTTCTTGCAAAGTACAGTTATGGTTTGCAAAACCTCAGCGAGATAAGCCACTTCCTCAAGAAAGTTTTTCCTGATTGCTCAAACAAAGTCATGTCTCTGAGTTATGGTCCCCTGGTGTCCTGCTCTTTTCTAATAATCTTAATAGATTTAAATTACTTATTGGAGTGATTATTTTGGCTTAATATCTGACTCCTCTACTTTCCCGGAAGCGTCACAGTAGCCGGGACGTATTTGTTGATTGCCGCTGTATCCTAGTGCCTAGTATTGCTCCTGAGCCATGGTCGGTGGTCAATTAGTATTTACTGACCGAATTAATACCCTGTGAGAAAGGTAGAGGAGTTACTCTAAGGCGCATGCCATAGCAAGGTCATGGAGGCTGTGTAGTACATACGTTTTCAAAGTGTGGTCTGGGGACCCCAGGAGTCCCCGGCAATCTTGCAGGGGGTCCTTGAGGTCGAAACTATTTTTGTGATAATACTAAGATGTCATTTGCTTTTTTCACTCCCATTCTCCCATGAGCTTGGAGTGGTATTTTCTGGAGACTGTTCGATGCGAGATGATGTTGTACTCGGATGACAAACGGAACGTGTGCTTGTGTATTCTTGAGCTTTAAAAAATTCACAGTTTTAATTTCTAATATGGTGATTGATATAACCCACAGAAACAAAAGCTCTTTGGGATACTCAATACTTTTAAAGACAAATGTTTGAGGGCTGCTGACAGGGTGTGAGCACACCTAACGTCCAAAGGCCTGGGTTCAAATCTGGAATGTGTGTGTTCTTAGGTGAACTACATAAGCTCTTCGTGGCTTAGTGTCCTCATCTGCGAAACAGGGTAACAATAAAACTTATCACGTGGGGGTCCGGGCACAGTGGCTCATGCCTGTAATTTCACCAGCACTTTAGGAAGCCGAGGTGGGCGGATCACCTGAGGTCAGGAGTTCGAGACCAGCCTGGCCAATATGGTGAAACCCCGTCCCTACTAAAAACATAAAAAAATTACCCAGGAATGGTGGCAGATGCCTGTAATCTCAGGTGTTCGGGTGGCTGAGGTGAGAGAGTCTCTTGAACCCAGGAGGCAGAGGTTGCAATGAGCCGAGATCACGCCACTGCATTCCAGCCTGGTGACAGAGTGAGATTCTGCAGTCTCAAAAAAACAAAACAAACGAACAAAAATACCCCAAAAAACTAATCACACGAGATGTAAGGTTGTTGAGAGGATTAAATAGGAGTTGATTCCTATCAAAAGTAACTAGAACACTGCCTGGTACACAGTGTTCTTTGAAGATTAGCTAGCATGGGGGCCCAGAGACATTAAGACCGGTTCAAGGTCATACTGGAGTGGGTGCAGAGCCCTGAGCCATTGATTGGTGGGACTGAGGGTTCGTTTAGCTCCTCCCATAGCTGAACCAGGCGGTGGGGTGGGGGTGGGGGGTGGCTTTCTCCCACAGCTGAACCAGGAAGCCAGGAAGAAGGAGGTGTGATTGATGACTGCACAAGCAACCAATCCCTGTCTACAGGGCCTGAAAGAGGTGCTGAGCGGGAGGAAGACAGCCCCAAGGACAGGGACTTGGCCCGTTCGCCTGGGAAGGGAAGGGCTTTTGGGCACTGGGTTCTGGCACCTGCCTCCGAACGCAGCAGCGCTGGCCCTGGTCGGGGAGAAGCTTCGATTCCTGGAAATGCACATCAGCACATTTGTTACTGTGTTATCAGCAAAGTGCAGAGGCAGCCAGAGAGCGAGGGATGAATCCTGTTCCTCGTGACGGAATGCCCTTTTGGTCAAGTATGAGAAATGTTTTAGGAATGAGTTCCTAGCCCTGGTGTGAAAACAGATGTTCGATTCTCTCTGTCTTTTTTTCCTTTTCCCTCTGACATAGTTCAGGAAGCCGGGGCAGGAGTCAAACGTTTGAGCCGCTCACAAGGGTAAAGGCCCTGGAGTGATGTCAGGAGAAAAGCTTCCAGGTCATCCCGCAGGAACTGGGAGAGCCTCCATCCAATCCCCTGTACTGCAGAAGAAGAAACTGAGGTCTGCTTTGAGATGGAAGGAGGTGCCCACGATCACACAGCTTGGCCAGTGCTCTCTTTGGCTAATTAATGCCCGATATGAGATTGACAACAGTCACAAAATTAGGACAGACAATCTTGAATGGGTCCATAAAAAAATGAGCTTGGGAAAAATGATGACAAGGGCAAAAGGCCTACCCAAAAATTTATTTTTTATTCTTTAAAATAATTAAAATGTCCTTTTTTTCCTCAAAAATAATGTTTATAAGGGAATAGAAGCACCTATTGAGGGTATTCAGCCCCCACATCTGCCAGGTTGAAGGACTGACTCATGGAAATAGGTCAGGCTTTGGTATCAAGAAGAACTAGGGTTAAAAATTCTGGATCTGCCATTCAATTGTTGTGCGATCTTGGGCAAGTCTCTGAGCCTCAGTTTCTCCTTTATAAAATGGGGATCATGATGCTTTCTTAAAAGGAGTGTTGTGAAGAAAGTAGAATTATGGCTGGTCGCAGTGGTTCAGGCCTGTAATCCCAGCACTTTGGGAGGCTGAGTGGGTGGATCACTTGAAGTCAGGAGTTTGAGACCAGCCAGCTTGGTCAACATGGTGAAACCCTGTCTCTACCAAAAATATAAAAAATTAGCCAGGTGTGGTGGTGCACGCATGTAGTCTCAGTTCCTGGGGAGGCAGAGGCAGAAGAATCTGTTGAACCTGGGAGGCGGAGGTTGCAGTAAGCCGAGATTGCACCACTGCAATTCAGCCTGGGCGACAGAATGAGAACCTGCCACAGGAAAAAAAAAAAAAGAAAGAAAGAAAGAAAGAAAGTAGAATTACTATTAGACGCTGACTATTTTAAATATATCGATGTGCCAAACCCAATGCCATATTCTTTCATGGATTATATACATTGAATCCTCCAAAGAACTCAGTAACTATTAAGTCTCATGCTACAGATAAGGAAATGGAGACTTAGTGAGGTTAACTACCTGCCCACTTAAGGTCACTGAGACAGTAAGAATTAGAGGTGTGGTTTGAACCCACACCATCTGACTCCACAGCCTGCATTAACCCATGTAAGTTGCCTAGGACAACAGCAGCACATGTAAGCCAATATTGGTGCCATGATCTGAATGTTTGTGTCCTCCTTTGCCCCTCAAATTTATAGGTTAAAATTCTACCCCCAAAGTGATGGCATTAGGAAATAAGACCTTTAGGAAGTGATTAGATCATAGGACAGAGCCCCCATGAACAGGATTCATCCCCATATAAAAAAGGTTGCAGAGAGCTAGCCTCCATCTATGAAACAGGAAGCAGGCCCTCACCAGACACGGATCTTGGACTTTCCAGCTTCCAGAACTATGAGAAATAAATTTCTGTTGTTGATAACCCTGTCTATGGGATTTTCTTAGCAGCCAAAACAGAGCAAGACAATTGGTATTATTAAAATAATCATATTTCATTTCACTTGGCTTATGTAGCATCACAAAGGCCTTATCACCCTGAGATCATTATTGAAAAGAAGTCAGGAAAATAGTACCATGAAATACCTGAAGACAAAATCCAAAGTCTCTTTGGTATGTGGGATGAGGAGCTGTTACTGTGGTTCTAACCTAGGAATGCCACCTTGAGGAGTTTGAGAAATATAAATGAGTTCTCCTGAGTTAATTTCTGTATCATAAAATTAAGGATGGCAATCCTACATTGAACCCCTATTATGGATATTCCCAGATGAACTAAACTATCTTATTACTGTGCTTTGAGCAGGAATTACACAACCCAGTGGAGAAACATTGGTTATCTCATGCTGGTCACAAGGTTAGGTTGGCGTTAATATAACTGTCTCGATTAAAACAAATGGATCATTACTCAGTAAACATCTTTGTTGTTGTTATTGGTTGCATCCTTTTTCAGTACGTATGGTTCATAGGAAAGAAGTCACAGTAGGGTCCCTCCACGATGACAAAGTTGGGAGCCACTCAACTGAGAGTTGCAGCTATTTCAGGTTGTGATTTAAAATGTATGTATTTATTAATTTATTTTCTAGAGATGTGGCTTTGCTATGCTGCGCAGGCTAATCTCAACAAACCTCTGGGCTCAAGCAATCCTCTGACCTCAGCCTCCCGCGTAGCTGGGACTGCAGGCACAAGCCCCTGGGTCCAGCTTATTTCAAAGTTCTTTTCTTTTCTTTATTTCTTTTCCTTTTTCTTTGATTTTCTTTTCTTTTCAAGACGGAGTCTCACTCTGTTGCCCAGGCTGGAGTGCAGTGGCGCGATCTTGGCTCACTGCAGCCTCTGTCTCCCGGGTTCAAGTGATTCTCCTGCCTCAGCTTCCTGAGTAGCTGGGACTACAGGCATGTGCCACCACAATTTTTTCTATTTTTAGTAGAGAGGGGGTTTCACCGTGTTAGCCAGGATGGTCTCAATCTCCTGACTTTGTGATCCACCTGCCTCTGCCTCCCAAAGTGCTGGTATTATAGGCGTGAGCCACTGTGCCTGGCCTTCAAGGTTGTTTTCTGAGCAGAGATTGTCTACATTGGCAAGGAAGTTCAGAAAATGATGAATGATTAATTGATCTCTGATGTCTACAAAACTCCTGATTACTGAAAAGAAATGGAAGTACATCTGCTCCACTGCATCATTAAAGGAACAGGTAGAGCCAGCCAAGAGAGTTGACAGGACTTGCTCAGGATTGCCAGGGAAATCCAGGCAGGTTTGGGGCTCCTGAGACCTTGCTCTTTTCTCAGTGGTTTTCAAACATGTTGATGAGTTCTACAGAAGAGTTTTCTGAGCTCTTTGGACAGCAAGCCCTTGTTATTCAACAACCTGTGAAAGCTTCCCTGAGAAAGTGACTTAAACTAAAAAATAAATACATATAACACAGAGAAAATTATATCATAGGTGTACAGGTCAATGAATTTTTATGAACTCATTCAACCAGCCCCCAGATAATAAAATAGGACGTTACTAGCAACACAGAACCCCACATACCATGCTACCTTCCAGTACTTACCACTCCTCTAAGGGATTACTACAGTCCTGACTTCTAACACTAATATGGTTGGATGTTTGTCCCCTCCAAATCTTACATTGAAATGTGATCCCCAGTGTTGGAGGTGGGGCCTGGTGGCAGGTGTTCGGATCATGGAAGCAGATCCCTCATAAGTGGTTTAGTACCATCCCCTTGGTGATAAGGGAGTTCTTACTCTGAGTTCATATGAGATCTGGTTGTTTAAAAGAGAGTGGCACCTTCGCCCGGACCTGCTGCTCCCACTCACACCATTTGACACCAACTGCTCCCACTTCTGCCACGATTGTAAGCTTCCTGAGATTCTCACCAGAAGCCAAGCTGATGGTGGTGCCATGCTTGTACAGCTTGCAGAACCATGAGCTGCCTAAAACCTCTTTTCTCTATAAAGTATCCAGCCTCAGGTATTTCTTTATAGCAATGTAAGAACAGCCTAATATAAACACTACAGATTGATGTTGCCTGACTGATCTTTTTATAAATGAAACCTTATGAGGTGTACATCAGTTAAAGCTGTCTGACTTCTTTCACTCATGATATGGTTTGGCTGTGTTGTCACCCAAATCTTATCTTGAATTGTACTCCCATAATTCCCATGTGTTGTGGGAGAGGCCCAGTGGGAGATCGTTTAAATCATGGGAGCGGTTCCCCCATACTGTTCTCATGGTAGTGAATAAGTTTCATGAGATCTGATGGGTTTATCAGGGGTTTCCAATTTTGCACCTTCCTCATTTTCTCTTGCCGCCACCATGTAAGAAGTGCCTTTCACCTCCCACCATGATTCTGAGGCCTTCCCAGCCATGTGGAACTGTAAGTCCAATTAAACCTCTTTTTCTTCCTAGTCTTGGGTATGTCTTTATCAGCAGCGTGAAAATGGACTAATAAATTCAACATTATGTTTGTGGTATTTATTCATATTTTTAAATGGGATTTTAGATGGTACATTCTCACTGCTGGGTCATATTCTATTCTAAGAATTCATTGATCTATTCTACTGTTGATAGACATTTGGTTACCATGCATAATACTGTTGTGAATATTCTAATGTGTGTCTTTTTGTGCGTGTGTGACCACATTTCTATTGGGTAGATACAGGAGTAAAATTGCGTGGAGAGGTGAATTTGAACTGAATTTAACTTTCCAAAAAGGGTAGGGGGAAGCTATTGCAGCAGAGGGCAGTGTCTATGCACAGGGATATAGTACAAAAGGGTGAGAAACATCTAGGGAACAGAATGACTCAATGGGTTGGGCATATGATGCCCATGAAGCCTGAGCAATGGGATGCTCTCTCTTCTGGGATGACCCACCTGGGATGACCCGCCTTTCCCTCCTCACTGCTAACTCCTTGTTCTTCAGTCATTTCTAGAGCAGCTTTGAGTTCACCATTTCCTGGAGCTTTCAACTGTCTTGAGTTAGTTGCCTCTGTCTAGGTAGTTACTAGAATTTCTATAGCCTGCTGTGATTCTAGTTAACACAGCACTGCCCCCACCATGCTGGCCTTGTCTGTTGACCCATCCGTCTCCTCATTAGGCTGTGAGTTCCTTGAAGGGCAGAGCAGAGTTGGCTCAGTGTCATCTCTTTGTACCTTGGACCCACTCTGTCCTATCTCTGTCCTGCTTTCTGTCTAGGAAACTGACCTCTCTGGACTGCATCAAGAGGCACACTCTCTCCTTTGCTTCTGACTTTGGCCAAAGAAGAAGCCTTCTCAGAAAACCAGAGGTAGAGATGAGAGTGAAAGCAGGTGCAAAGTGCCTGGTCTGCAGGGTTATCTTGAGTTGGCTGCATTCCCAACAGAAAGTTGTAGTTTCTCTCCAGGTAGAAGTCCCTCTTCAGGTCTAGAGATACAAAAGTCCCAAAATTTCTAGGCTCAAAGTACTGCACTATCTTTGTGGTTCTCCTACCATTCAACCAACCCTGCTCACATTGTCTTAATTTGTATGTGCCATCTGCTGGGGCCCTAACCGAAGCATGCATTTTATTCATCTCCATATCCACCTAGCACACTGCTTGGTACATGCTAGGGATCAAGGAAGGTTTATTGATTAAATAGGGAAGTGAGAGAGGCTGAAGATGTAGAAGTTGACCAGTAGCCAATAGTGAAGAACCTTGAATATCCTTTTGTGAAGTGTAGAGTTTAATCCTTAAGACCGGGTGTTGCAACTTCAAGTATTGTGGGGCCAGGCAGTGAGGGTGGAATTGTGGCATAGTAGGAAGTAAGTGATGTCTCTTTCATACTTCTACTACTCAGCATCAGCACATGAATGCTCTGCAAGAATTTGGACCTGGAATGGCCAGATCTTCTGATTTTTTGAGAAATCAGAAATCAGAATTTTAAGTGGACTGCCAAGTTTTAAATGTTGTCAATATTTAACATTTAAAAACACTTCATACTGGCAAACAAACATGTGGCTGCCAATTTGTAAGCTCTCTGTAGCCAGTAGGGACCCACTGGACAGTGTGAAGACAGGGAGTGAGATGGTCACATATCACACAGTGCCATGAAAAAGATATCCGCAATGGATGAGCTGCAGAGACCAAGGGCCTTTGATCTCCATTTCTGAAGTGGTTCGAATGTGCTGAGAGGTGCTTACACTGAGAACCTGAATCTCTCTCCATGATGGATAATTTTTTAAAAATCAGTTTTTAATTCTAAAAATAGTGTTGGGTGGATTTCTCCACTTTAGTCAGGTTCCCAGCCACTTTCTCTATTTCTGCTTCAAGCTAGGAGCTCTGAGTTCTTTTGGGTTTTATCAAATTATACACTGTGCAAAGGCATCATTTCACCAACAGATGGACTTAATGTGCATGAAAATACATGCCTTTTAAAGAAACTAAATTAGTAGTTCCACTTCTTTCCTCTTTTATTAAAGACAGAGTTCTAGGAGAGCTCTCTGCTATAAAGTCAGACTTTATAGACATCAGCAAAATGAGATTTATTTGGATAGAAATAGGACGGAACATCAGAGAAGTCTTTTGCAACAGTGAACCTGCAGGTTTCAAGTATAGATTAGAAGGATGCTGGCCCCTGGGCCCAGACTGGTTTAAAAAAACAGAAGAGGGAGAAGAAAAGCTTTCAAATCTAACTCTTTAAGAGTTGAAGTTTCCCTTGAAAGAATGGGTTGATGGGTTCCTTCCATAAGAGGCAAAATGGTATGAAAACTGGAAGTTAAATGAAGCAGGAAGGTGCCATCCATGGAGCACTGGAACTGGAATCAAAAAACCTGGGTTCTGGTCCCAGCTTTATCATTAACCCCTCCTGGCTCATCTCATAAGTCCCCTCTCCTCTCAGACTCTCTGATTTCTCATTTAGGATGTGGAATCTGTCTCTCCATGGCGTTATAGTGAGAGAAATAAAATAAATAATGTAAAGAAAAGCACCTTTATTTCCATGCTTTTGTTGTTTATGTATCTATTTATTTATTACAATGATATGAACAATAATGAGCACATTCTCACTGTGAATTTCAGACAATATGCCATCCGTGCAAAAGCTGGTTTTGTTTTCCCATTGTTCCAATCCCAGAATGATGAGCAGTAATCATTAGCAGTTTGATATGTATGTGTCCTTGAATTTTTGTATAAAGTTATATACATATAGACATACAATACATTTTTATCACATAAGTAACATTATGCTATACATACCACATGTTTTGTTCTACTAAATAAAACATTCTATGTCAGAATATACAAATCAGCCACGTTCTTTTGGAAGGTTTCACAGATGCCATAGTTTGGATGCTCCATGATCCTTTTACCTATTACCTATGAATGGGTAATATGGTGCTTCTAATATTTCGCTGTTACCAGAAAACACAGTGGATGCTTTTTCATACCCATGTGAAACTATTTCCCTTGGGTAGGTATTAAGAACTAAAACTACTTGATCAAAGAGAATACACATTTAAAATTTTTATAGATACTGCCAAATTGCCCTCCACACAGTCCACTGATGTGTGATCCTACAAGAAGTATTTAAGAGCATTCCTTTCACCTCTCCCTTCCTGACACGGGGATAGTATTAGTCTTTAATTTTTACCCATCTGATGAGTGAAAAATAGAATTTTGCTGTCATTTTAATTAGCACTTTCCAGATAACTAGCGAGGCTGGTAGCTTTTCAGACCTTTACTGGCTATCTCTAAAGATGAGTATCTTGTTATGTCTTAGAATAACTAATATAAAAAGCATGGCTGTAGTAGAAAAAATGGTGTATGTGAGAGAGAGATTGGCTCATGTTCCAGCTCTTGCATTCATAAGCTTGGTGGCGTTTGGCAAGTTACTTCACTTTTTCAGGCTTTAGTGTTCCCATCTGTAAAATGGGAAACACACTGTTATAGTCTGAATTTTTGTGTCCTCCCAAATTCATATGTTGAAGACCTGACCCTCAATGTGATGGTATTCGGAGACAGGGCCTTTAGGAGGTAATTAGGTATAGACAAACGAAGCCATGTACAAGCCAGGAAGAGGGCTCTCACCTGAAACCAAATTGGCTGACACCTTGATCTTGGACTTCCCAGCCTCCAGAGCTACGAGAAACAACTTTCTGTTGTTGAAGTCACCCAGACTAAAACATTTTGTTATGGCACCCTGAGCCAATTAAGACACATATTATATCACCATTCCCTTGACTGAGGATTGTTATGAGAATTAAACATGAATGTGCATGGAAACGTTTTTGTGACAGTGTGTTAGTCTGAGTTCTCTAGAGAGAGCCGATGGTACAGTGCAGTCTGAGTGTAGAGGTCTGAGATCGAGGAGAGCTGATGGGATCAGTTCCAGTGCAGGTCTGAGTCTGAAGGCAGAAGTCCTGTGTTCCAGCTGGAAGGCAATCCGGCAGATTTTGTTCTGTTCAATTCAGGGCTTTGACAGGTTGGATGAGGCCTAAGGGCAATCTGCTTTACTTAGTCTACTAATTCAAATGTTAGTCTTACCTAGAAAATCCCTCACAGAGAAACACAGAATAATGTTTAACCAAAGATCTGAGTACCCCATGGTCCAGTTAAGTTGACTCATGAGATTAGCCATCACATCTAGACAAAGATATGGATTTTGTTGTTGTTCATTTAACCTGCTGGGGAAAGAGTGATTTCCAATCCTCATCCCCTCATCATTCTCTCCTTATTTAGTATGCACTGATAGTCAACGACTGTGTAGCTGTTGAAAAAGCACATTACTATCAAGAAGTGGAGTCTGCCGGGAGCGGTGGCTCATGCCTGTAATCCCAGCACTTCGGGAGGTCGAGGCAGGCAGATCACGAGGTCAGGAGATTGAGACAATCCTGGCCAACATGGTGAAACCTCGTCTCTACTAAAATACAAAAAATTAGCCGGGCGTGGTGGCATGTGCCTGTAGTCCCAGCTACTCCGGAGACAGAGGCAGGGGAATCGCTTGAACCTGGAAGGTGGAGGTTGCAGTGAGCTGAGATTGCGCCACTGTACTCCAGCCTGGTGACAGAGAAAGACTCCATCTCAAAAAAAAAAAAAAATTAAAAAGGTTGAGTCAAATATTTTCTGTTTTGCCTTTATTAGTGGTGAAAATTATTTTGTATGGGGAAGAGGTTTGGGATGGATTTGGACAAAATCTCCAGATGTGAGTGCCTTTTTTTTTTTTTGCTCTTCTTCCTAATGCACAAGTATCTGACCCAACACTTCCTCTGTAAAGAGACCCCAGAAGTTCCCTTCCAAAGGCAATGCACAGGTATAGTCTCTTATCGGCTCATGGGTATATCTTGTTCTAGACACTCTCTCTTCTCTCAGACTAGCTTGCTGATCCTCACTTGCCATCTCTCTTTAAAGCTTCTTGAGACAGAGGAGTTATCTTATTCATCTCTGCAATTCCCAAAGGGCCTAGTATTAGTTAGCCAGTAGGGGCTCCAGAATTATTGGCTGAATCCTGACGATATAGAAGTGGACATTCTGCCCGACCTATTTGTGTGTATTTCCTTCTCTGAATATAAACAAATGAGGTATTAGAGCAGTGGCTCTAAGCAGCTTCAAAACTGTAGCTGCATAAAGAGCCACCTGCAAAGTTTGTAAAATTCTCAGTCCGCAGGATGCACCCAAGGACCAATTAAGTCAAAATCTTGGAGAATTAGATGCAAGCATTCTTGCTTTTCAAAGCTCCTCAGTTGATTCTAACTTGCATCCTCTGCCGTAGAGGTTAGGTTGGTTCCTCTCCAGGCTATGGGTTATCAGCCTAAGAAGATTTTTCACACTGGATACCAGATAATCTCTTGCTATAATAATGTCCTTAGAAGGAAAACTTCGTATTTTTTTTTATTTTACTGTTCTCCAACCTTCTATCCTGAAAAACTTTGTAATTTTATAAAGAAGATTCAACTCATAATAGCAATAGTAATTTTATTGCAGTCCAAAGTTCAAAAGTTATATTTCAGAAATGAGGCCTTAATCCAAAGGAGAACAATATTTGGCAGAACAAGGCTGTAAAAATTTACCAGCAAGCAAGTAAATAAAGAACCTAAGAGTCATAGAGCACATGGCAATAAAGAAATGTTAGCCTAGTTGCCTTTTACCAAAGACTAGCCCTCAAACCAACATTGCTGTTAATCTGTCACTATCTGGAGAAGCTGGCCTGGTGGTTTGTCACAGATTAGATTGTGCAAAAAAGCTATCAACCTGCTGTTGAGCCAGAAGGCAGTTAGAGGAGGTATGGAAGAGGAAGAAGGAAGATTGCTCCTAGTAAAATCCTGCTCTGACTCCCTCAAAGTGATTGGATTCATTGAGCAAGAGTATTCAATCTCCTGTGCAGAATTACTGAAATTACATTTCGTATTTGCATTACCTTTGAACTATATGTTCTGTAGCTTGTACATGCATATGCATTTCATTCTTACTAGAACAGTGTAAATGGTGCGCAAAACTAACTCAATTGTTTTAAATTCACTTCTTGATATGTGAACATTCTACCAATGCTGTCTACCTTTGGCTCACTGATGAGTAAAGATGGCCTAAAAGGAAACCAGGCTAAATGGTTGCCTGAAACAGGAAAGTAACACAAGCAAGAAAACATATGATAGGGCTTGTTGGCCATTTGAAGTAAATTCTGCTTCCAATAAAAAGTATGGTCTCCTAGAACAGCCAGTGCCCCCAGCCCTTGGACCCCCAGGCTTACCTAGTTCTAGAAATAATACTCTTACCTCGTACTTGTTTGAGCCTCACTGAACTTCTACATACTGTGGGTCTGCTGGAATTTTGTGCTCATGAGGCATGGTTGGCACTCCATGTGAATATGGCGGCAGGGAACAGGGGGCACACAGATTGCCTGAATCTATTCTGGTAACCTGCATGTTCCCTTGTTCCATCAGACTTTGCTTAGAAAACACACATTCAAAGCTCAAACTATTAAGAATTTCATGATGGTGCCAACAAAGCGTTAAACCAAACAAACCCTTCTGAGTGAGGGTTCTCTGGGGCTGCCCAGGTTGCACTGCTGTGAAGCTGACCCTGAGTACAGTGAAGGAAAATGCACTGCAGATGAAGTGACTGCAGCATTTCAGAAAGGATTTGGCAATTTGTGTGATATTCATGCCTAACAGACTCATACTCCATTTCTGGGGATGTATCTCAATGTTCTAATTAAAGCTTTACTTTCAAAGTTGTTCATGACAGAATTGCCATAAGAGAAGTCAACAACCAGTTATAACCTAAATATGTAGTTTAAAAAGATTAATTAAATAAATATTTCCTTGATAACGTATTATGCATCCAGTAAAACTCATGGAGTCTGTGTCAAGGCATGGTGATATGGTTAGGTTTTGTATCCCTACCCAAATCTCATCTTGAATTATAGTCCCCATAATTCCCATAATCCGCACAGTTCAAGGGAGAGACCAGGTGGAGGTAACTGGATCATGGTTTCCCCCATGCTGTTCTTGTGATAGTGAGTGCGTTCTCACAAGATCTGATGGTTTTATAAGGGGCTCTTTACCCTTCGCTCGGCACTTCTCCTTGCTGCCTTGTGAAGAAGGTGCCTTGCTTCCCCTTGCCTTCCACCATGATTGTAAGTTTTCTGAGGTCTTCCCAGCCATGCTGAACTGTGAGTCAATTAAACCCCTTTCCTTTATAAATTACCTAGTCTTGGGCAGTTTTTTACAGCAGTATGAAAATGGACGAATACACATGAGAAAATGTGTCTGCTTAAATGTTAGTGGAAAACAAAAAGATGTACTATTTCATACTACAAACTCTGATTTCATATTTATATATTTGAAATAATATATAGATTATATATGTAAAATATATATCTGTATCTTTAAGTAAATGTCAATCAAATACTTCACAGTCTTTGGATATTAGATTATAGGCACTTTTCTTTATTCTTTATTTTAGTTTCTACGTATTCCAAACTGTATTGTATGAGAATTTATTTCTTAACTACATTTTGTTTATTTGTTACAGTCTGATCTTTCTGATGTTCCATAATTCTTGAGGGCTTCAGGATAATGAAGACATTACCATCAGTCAATTTCGCATGTTTCATACAGTTTATAATGTGTGACATTTTTAGACTTTTTCTCAAAAAAGCAAAATTGTGATTGAATGATCTGGCAGGGGAGACTGGAGAAGGGGTCAAGAAGGGAGGCATTTTTTTCTGCCTGAATTTTCATTGCCCTGTGTATTAGTCCATTTTCACACCACTGATAAAGACCTACCAGAGACTGGGAAGAAAAAGAGGTTTAATTGGACTTACAGTTCCACATGGCTGGGGAGGCCTCAGAATCATGGCGGGAGGTGAAAGGCACTTCTTACATCGAGGCAGTAAGAGAAAATGAGGAAGAAGCAAAAGCGGAAACCCCTAATAAACCCATCAGATCTCGTGAGACTTATTCACTATCATGAGACTAGCACGGGAAAGACCAGCCTACGTGATTCAATTACCTCTCCCTGGGTCCCTCAGAATTCTGTAAGATTCAAGTTGAGATTTGAATGGGGACACGGCCAAACCATATCACCTGTATTAGGGTAGAGTTAATTGAAAGTGCTTTATGATGATGCTGCTGAACTTCAAATAGCCTGAGTATTACAGGAAGCCTATAGGGCTGAGACCAAAAGGACCTAGGTTTAAATCTAGCTCTATTCTTTGTTTGGTCTTCTTTTTTTTTTTTTTTTGGTGGTGAAAAACACATGATATAAATTTTACCATTTTTATGTGCACAGTTCAGTAATGTTAAGTATATTTACGTTTTTGTGAAACATTCACTAGGCTTTTTTAAAAGTCTTTTTGAGGTATAATTGATCTATTGAAAAAACTATACATATTTAATGTATACAATTTGATGGGTTTAGATGTGTGCATCCACCCATGAAACCACCACCACAATCAAAGTAATAAACATCCATCACTGTATTAATCCGTTTTCATGCCGCTGATAAAGACCTACCCGAGACAGTGAAGAAAAAGACGTTTAATTGGACTTACAGTTCCATATGGCTGGGGAGGATTCAGAATCATGGTGGGGGGCGAAAGTCACTTCTTAGACGGCTGCAGCAAGAGAAAATGAGGAAGAAGCAACAGCGGAAACTGCTGATAAACCCATCAGATCTCGTGAGACTGTTTCACTATCACGAGAACAACAGGGGAAAGACTGGCCCCCATGACTCCATTATCTCCCCCGGGTCCCTCCCACAACACGTGGGAATTCTGAGAGATAAATTCAAGTTGAGATTTGGGTGGAGACACAGCCGAACCGTATCAATCACCTCCAAAAGTTTTCTTGTGTCCCCTATGCTTTTTTTTTTTTTTTTTAGAAAATATGGAATGCTTCATGAATTTGCATGTCATCCCTGGGCAAGGACCAGGCTAATCTCTGTATCATTCCTATTTTAGTATATGTGCTGCTGAAGTGAGCATTTCAACCCTTTTTTAGTGGTAAGAGCACTTAACATGAGATTTATCCTGTCGACAAAATGTTTAAGTTTACAATACAGTATTGTTAACTATAGGCACTATGATGCACAGCAGATCTCTAGAACTTATTCATCTTGCATGTGAAATGTTGCAGCCATTATGGAAAACTATATGGAGATTCCTCAAAAAATTAAAAAACAAAACTACTATAGTACCCGCAACCTCACTTCTGGCTATATATCCAAAAGATTTGAAATCAGGATCTCAAAGAGATACTTGCCCTCCTATGTTTATTACAGCATTATTCACTGTCTTAATTTATTTTCTACGACTATAACAAAATACCACAGACTGGGTATTTTATAAAGGAAAGAAATTTATTTCTTACAGTTCTGGAGACTGGGAATTCCGTGAGCTTGGTGCCAGCATCTGGTGAGGGTTATTCTCTGGTAGGAGATATCACATGGTGAGTGAACGTACGAGACAGAGAGAAAAGTGAGCTGAACTCATCTTTTTTTTTTTTTTTTTTTTTTTAATCAGGACCCTACTCCTTTGATAATTAACCCACTCCCATGATAACAGTATTAATTCATGCATGAGGGCAGAGACCTCATGACCTTATCATCTCTTAAAGGTTCTGCCTTTCAATACTGTTACACTAGCAATTACATTTCAACATGAATTTTGGCAGGGACATTCAAATGATAGCATTCACAGTAGCCAATATATGGAAACAACCTTAATGTCCGTTGATGAATGAATGGATAAAGAAAATATGGTAAATCCACACAATGGAATATTTTTCAGCATTAAAAAAAGAAAGAAATCTTTTCATATGCAATGACGTGGATAAACCTGGAGGACATTATGCCAAGAAAAAATAAAGCAATCACGGGAGGACAGATATTGTATCATTCCAGCTCTAACTCTTATTAGCTGTGTGATTTTTGAACCTAAGTTATTACAGTTGTAAAATAGGAATTATACTCCCACCATAAGAGGGTGAATGAGAAGACACCATCAGAATATTGAACTGTGCACTGTGTGCACTGAATCTGTCTTGGAAAAGTCATTCTGTCAAATGTTGGTTGTTGGTTGTACCACAAAGCCTCATATTCCATATTCCTCTGGGGGATTAGCGGGCCAAGGTTTGGCCAGTGAAATACCAAATTAGTTTCCAAATATATTGTTTCCAGGAAAATTATCTTTTCAAAACAGTTATGGTGTTTCATGTCTCACAAACCACAGAGTTTATTGTTCATCATTTCTGCTTCACAAGAAGTGCTCTTTTTTATGTTTTTAATGTATTCCAAGAAAAACTAAAGATGTTTCCATCACGGTTAAAACCAGAAACAAACCACCTTTGAATTCTAAAATGAGACATAGGCAGCTAGAAAACTTTTATTCAACATGGTAATAAGAGTAAGTCTGCTGTGGTATTGTTTGTTCTGCATTTCAATGATTGATTCATCGACTCACACGCTTAGCATCTGAGTGACTAAAGCTGAGTATAGGGGTGGAGAGATAAGATGAGTGAAGGGTGTGTGATTCCTCTGCCCTCTCTTTCCTGCACCTTTATATCCAGGAGGCAGGCTTGTAAACTAACAATATGTTAACTGTACACAAAAGATTACAGGAGCCGTACCTGGGGGTGCCAACTCTGGCTGAAGAAGTTGAGGATGGTTTCCATGGGATGGATCTCAGCTCTCCCAAAGCCCTTTAGAGCTCTTCCTCCTACAACACCTTCATTATGGTGTGGTGTAGATACAGGCTGACTGCATCCTCAGGGCATGCCCTGCTGGTCAGACAGGCAGGTGATTTAAAGACATTCTTCTTACCACTGTCAGCAGTAGGACATAAAGCTTTGTCAGGAGGCAAAATGAAACTTTAGCAAAGCAAAGCCTGGGAATTCCAGATCCTGGGTCCTTATGTGCCCAGTGTAACTGAGAAAAGCCTTTGGCAAATGTACAAATGGGTTCACTAGGCTAGAGAAATAAGACCTTTGTTTGTGAGTACAGGTTGAGTATCCCTTATCCGAAATGCTTGGGATCAGAAATGTTTTGAATTTCAGGTTTTTTCAGATTTTGATATATTTGCATATATGTAATGAGGTATCATGGGGATGGAATACAAATCGAAACAAAAAATTCATTTATATTTCATATACACCTTCAGTAAATAGCCTTAAGGTAATTGTATACAATATTTTAATAATTTTGTATGTGAAGCACAGTTTGTGCACATTGAACCACCAGAAAGCAAAAGTGTCACTATCTCATGTTGGTACTCAGAAAATTTTGGATTTTTGAGCATTTCAGATTTTGGATTTTCAGATTAGGGGCATTCAACCTGTGTTTTTAAGAGATTGCTGGATGAGGGGAATAGTCATTTTCTGATCACCTAGATCAGAATCACTGTGGATGCTTGTTGAAAAGCAAATTCCAGGTCGGGTGTGGTGGCTCACGCCTGTAATCCCAACACTTTGGGAGGCCGAGGTGGGCAGATCACTTGAGGTCAGGAGTTTGAGACCAGACTGGCCAACATAGTGAAATCCCGTCTTTACTAAAAATGCAAAAAATTAGCGGGTCGTGGTGGTGGGTGCCTGCAATCCCAGCTACTCGGGAGGTTGAGGCAGGAGAATAGTTTGAATCCAGGAGGTGGAGGTTGCAGTGAGCTAAGATCTCGCCGCTGGACTCCAGCCTGGGCGACAGAGTGAGACTCCCTATCAGAAAAAAAAAAAAAGAGGAAATTCCTGTTCTTCGTAATGGAAGAACTGAGTCACAATCTCTGGGATTGTGACCTGGCAATATGTTTTTGACCAGTTTCCTGGTTATTTTTGCATACAACCTAAGATTTATGAATCACCAGTACAAGAGAAAGAACATATAGCTCAAAGTCAACAGTTCTGGTTCTGTGGGTTGGGCACATCATTTTACTTTTCTGAGCTTCAGTTTCCATGCTGTAAAATGGGGCTTGAGAACAGTATTTCCCTTGCAATGTGGGGTGATGTCACCTCATAATAATAAAATGCCTTGCAGTGCTAAGTCATTGTTATTACTTTTCAAGACAGTGCATTTTCTTTTCAAAGAGCTTTTAACTGAATGAAAGTCCTTTTATAAATTAGTTGAGGGGTGTGTGGAACAGGCTTTAAGGCTTCTGATCCTAGTTCTAACTTTGGAGATACTGTCAACATAATCAATTTGCATTGAATACAATACGGTTTTGATATACAATGATAAAGACTACCCTGGATTTCTTTATGAGTCTAGTCTAGGAAGAGATATGTAAATAAATAATTTCAATGCAATTTGAAAATAATAATTATAATGGTCGTAATAAAATATTTAAATCAACAATTATTATAATTAATATATTTTGAGCATTATGATGTTTCTGGAACTCTGCTAAGAGATTATGTTTTCTCATTTAAGCCTCATTATTACCCTGTAAGATGAGCATTATTATTTGCATTTTACAGATCATAAAATTGTGGCCCAAAGAGGTAGAATGACTTGCTCGAGGGCATACAGTCATAAATAGAAGAGTTCAGATCCAAATCCACGTCTTAGTTGGGTGTGGTGGTTCACACCTGTAGTTGCAGCACTTTGGAAGGTGAGGCAGGAGGATTACTTGAGGCCAGAAGTTCGAGACTAGCCTGGGCAACATAGTGAGACCCTGTCTCTAAAACAAAAGGCCAAAAAAAACCCTTAAAATCTATCTGTCTGATTCTATCTTTCTCCTCTGTCTATTGGTCTATAGTTTCCAGCAAACTGTTAGGTTTGCATTTGCAATTGTGAGACTTAAGTCCCTAGACTGAAAGAATCCTCCTTAATGGAGTAACTTTCAAAATCTTGACAGTAATCCACAGTGAGAACTTGATCTTACATCATGACCCAATGTACATACACACATACACAAAGGCACACATGTGTGTGTATGTATACCTGTCATAAAAAAACATTCAATACTCATTTTTACTATGATGGTTTTTCTTTTCTTCCTTTTGTTTCTTTTTTCTTTTTTCTTTTTTTTTTTTCCTGAGATGGAGTCTCACTCTGTCACCGGACTGGAGTGCAGTGATACGATCTTGGCTCACTGCAACCTCCACCTCCCAGTTTCAGGCAATTCTCCTGCTTTAGCCTACCGAGTAGTTGGGACTACAGGTGTGTGCCACCACACCCAGCTAATTTTTGTATTTTTAGTAAAGATGGGGTTTCACCATGCTGGCCAGGATGGTCTCGATCTCTTGACCTCAGGTGATCTGCCCACCTCGGCCTCCCAAAGTTTTGGGATCACAGGCATGAGCCACTGCACCCGGCCTTCCTTCTGTTTCTTAAAAAATGTCTGTGGTGACTCCATTGATCTGATTACTTTTTGATGGGTCTGACTTATGGTTTGAAAATCCCGCCTTAGGGGATATTGAGACCAGGTCTCTCTTTTATAGATGGGAAGACTGTGACTGGAGAGGGCAAACAATCTGGGGAGGGTCTAATTGGCAATCAGCAGGAATCAGCTACCACATGGCTAGCCTAGAATTTTGTATTTTTTGTTTTTTCCCTATTCATAGGTTCTAAAATGACAGTCCTGTTAACAGAAAGAACAATCACTTTGTGGTCCAGCTGCCCTTGATTCAAATCTGAATTCCACCCTGTCTAGCTATATGACTTGATGTATGACTTCATCTCTCTGAGCCTCTTTCCTCTGTGGACAAGGGAGGTAACAATACCAATGAGGAGACTTGTGAAGGTGAATTGATATTAAGACCCAGTGCCTGGCATACATTATGTGCTTAACACAGGGGAGACACCACAGGTAACTGGGGGAAATGTTAAGTAAGAGACAGCGAAGACTGAGAGTCATTTGTTAGGTGGTCATGAATGCAACCTCATTGATTTCCAGAACCCAGTGTGGCCTTAAGATTTGAGATGCGGAGATAGCATTTGTATATGTTTAGCAGTGTGGTTCAGTGGGGGAAAATGTTGGCCTTTGATCCAAACAGATGTGGCTATGAATTTCAGCTCCAGAACCTTCTAGCTTCAATCAACCTGTTTCTTCATCTGTAAACTGAAATATTAAAACTTCCTTCAAATAAGTATTGTGGGATTCACCAAGGAATTTTCCCAGTATTTACCCCTTCCTTTCATAATACAACTTAGAAATTTTATGGATCACCTTTGATTTTACCTTTTTATTATAGAAATTTTTGAACATACAGGAACATAAAAAGCATCCATATACTGATCCGTATACACCAACTTTCCTGAATTATGGACCTGTTTGCTTTGAATAGTTTAGTCTGTCCCCACAGTTGGCTAACATAGTGCCTAGCTGATCGTACGCATTCAAGAAATATTTGCTGGTTGAATGAATGGACAGGGGGATGAAGAATGACAAACCTCACTTCTGTCACCAATTACTTATAGCAGGAACCCAAACTCAAATGACTTCAGGGGCCAGACAGTGTAACTGGGTGAATTATATTGGGGTAAGACAATAAGGAGTGAAGGAGACTGTGGAGAGAATGTATGACTTCTAAAGGGACTTGAACTTAAATAAATTTTAACACTCTGTGAAGGTCCACTCTCAAAAATCTGTGTGCTATCCATGATCTCTGATTTGTAGAATGCCTGTTACATGATTTGCACCATGCTAGACGTTGAGACAAAGATATATCATGGACCAGTGAAAGGTAAACTGGAGAGTCCCACAGACCTAATCACAAGTGTAACACTCACCTGCTAAGTTGCTTTGGTTCACTGAGCCTCAGTGTTCTATCTGCAAATGCAAGTTATGAGACTGAATTTGCAGGATTGCTTAGGAGATCATGGTAGACAGCCTCTGAGATGACCCCCAGTGATTCCCCACCTCCTGTTACTCACACTCTTGTGTGATCTCTTCCCCTTAAGTGTGGGCTCAATTTAGAGAGTTGCTTCTAATGAATAGGATATGGCAGAAGTGATGGGATGTCATTTTCAAGATTAGGTTATAAAAATTGTGGCTTCTTTGTTGAGTGCTCTTGCTGTTGCTTGGATTGTTCACTCTGGAGGAAGCCCTGTCCTGAGGGAGCCCTCTGGAGAGGTTCATGTGAGTGAGCTGGGGAATGAATTTTCTAAGACCTGCCAATAACCATATGTGGTGAGCTCAAATGCAGATCCTCATCCAACTGAGTCTTCAGATGACACCACAGCCCCAACCCACACCTTGACTGCAACCTCATGAGAGACCTTGAGCCAGTGGCACCTGCGTAACCAACACTCACATTCTCAACCCGCAGAAACTGTGAGATGAGAAATGTTCATTGTTTAAGATTGCTCAGTTTTGTTGTGGATTTGTTACTTAGCAACAGAAAACTAATATAGGAATCAAGTAAAATGATATATTTGAAAGCATGTAACTCAGTGCTAAAGACATGGTAAGTGCTTAATAAACATTTACTTGTTATATGTGGTAATAGCCACTAAACAAGAAGTCTTGATACCCTATAAACAAGTGCTATGGCAAAAAAATGTACATGGAGTGTAGGAACCTGAAGGAGAGAGCTTCCAATACTGGAGTCAGAAAGATTCACAGAAGAAATGAGTATTGGGTTACATAAGATGACTAAGAATATGAGGCAGAGAAACAGAATAAGAGTATGCTTTGTAGGGGGAACAGCCAAGACTAAGTAGTGAAAATAACAAGTGTGGATGGTGTGGAGGTTACGGGGCAGGAGATGAGATAGAAATCAGACCACAGAGGACCCTTATTCAGTAAATGTGCTTTATATTTGATTGACACTTCATTTTAGGATGCTCACTAGAATTGCATACTCAGAAAAGTAGGAGAGACTACGGAAGTAAGGTAGTTCTTTGCCCACCTCCACTGTCTTTTCCAGGTAGTCGTCAAGGGAATGTTAACTAAGATATTCACTAAGGGCTGGCGTGGTGGCTTACGCCTGAAATATTTGTACTTTGGGAGGTTGAGGCGGGAGGATCACTTGAGCTTAGGAGTTCAAGATCAGCCTGGGCAACATAGTGAGACCCCCATATCTACAAAAAAATACAAAAATTAGCCGGGCATGGTGGCACATTCTTGTAGTCCCAGCTCAGCTACTCTGGAGGCTGAAATGGGAGGATTGCTTGAACCTGGGAGGCAGAGGTTGCAGTGAGCTAAGATCGTGTCACTACACTTCAGCCTGGGTGACAGAGTGAGATCCTGTCTCAAAAAAAAAAAAAAAAGTTATTAAGGTGTTTACCTAAGTCCATTGTCAATTATCTTATTTTTTTATTTTTATTTTTATTTTTTTTGAGACAAAGTCTGGCTCTGTCACTCAGGCTGGAGTGCAGTGGTGCCTCCTGGGTTCACGCCATTCTCCTGCCTCAGCCTCTCGAGTAGCTGGGACTACAGGTGCCCGCCACCACGCCTGGCTAATTTTTTGTATTTTTAGTAGAAATGGGGTTTCACCGTGTTCGCCAGGATGGTCTCGATCTCCTGACCTTGTGATCCGCCCGCCTCGGCCTCCCACAGTGCTGGGATTACAGGCGTGAGCCACCATGTGCAGCCATCTTATTGCTAAATAGACAAGGCATGCAGCCGAGGAGGTTCATTTGACCCAGGTCATCTTGTATGAAAGTCCATACTTCGCGCTTTTGCTGGCACTGCTTTTGTTATGTAATAAAATCATGCTCCTCTTGAGCAGCTGGAATTTCCTTTAATCTGACAGACATTATGAATCACACATCCCTGATAAGTATTTCCTACTTAGCCTGTGGAAAACTCAAGTTAATTTGTGTCCCAACTTCCTGCTCTACCTTGCTGAGAATCAGTCTTCCTCTGACTTCACGCAACTATTCTAACTTAATTTTGCCATTCCCATTACTTTCTAAGACTATTTTCATTGTGTTGTATCATAGATTTTTAAAATAGCTACTTCAAGCTTTTTTGGGGAGTGGGATGTGGTAAACATAAATGTATATAAAGGGTTCTTTTAATTCTGTGGAAATGAAAATGAGGAAAAGAAAGAATGAATCCTCACCTCCCTCAGCAAATACTTGAATTCCTACATTCTTAGGAAATACCACAAGAAAGAATGAAAGGTTTTGGGAGAAGACGGACGGTTACTTTTAGCATATGCACAATTTGAGCTCCTCTGGAAACAGAGCTGTCCAACACTGAATTGGTTATGTAAGTAGGGAGCTCAGGAGTGAGGTAGATTCTGGACAGAAAGTTTAGAACTCATCACCCGGTTGTTGAAGCCAGTGGAGGAAAGAGCCAGTTCTTTAAGAGTGGTGGCCTAGCCTCAGATGACAGCAATAGAAAGAGAAAAGATGTATGATCCTTTAACAATGCAGAAATTATCCCACGACTGATGGCATACACATGTACACTACCCATTCACCCATGCAGCTCACAAGTGAATTATATAACACCACATTGACACCTAATTTTAAATCATATGAATAGACATGAAGTGCCAGTTTACACTCGGCATTAGAAATTCTTTCCAGGATATGTAGTTTTTATAGATTCACTTTCTTTTCTTATTGAGTTTATAAATCATTTATTTCCCTGTGGTTTGAAAACAAACATGCAACATTATTTGGAGAAGTGATGGTCTGCTATAAAAGTTAGACGGTCAGTACTAATGGGGAAATTTTGATTGCTTCAGGGTTGTTCTTTTCCATGCCTGGCACATGCAAGATGAAGCTAATTTGTATTATGAAATATAATGCGTTCTCTTTTTATTTTATTGAAATGCTTTAAAACTTAAGATCAGAGCTGGTGTAAGAATATTTTCCAAGTAAAACACCATCAAGTACAAATATTACCAAGGACCTCCAAGTTCCTTGTTAAGTGGCCTATACATTTATATGAAAAGGGATTTTTAAAAGTTTCCTCTATTCCTTACTCCCCATTCCCTCACTCAGTGCTGGTTAATTAACCAATCATAAAGAAAAAGATGAAAGTATGTGAACCTCAAATCCTTGTGTTCTGGAAAAAATATATAGTCACAGAATAATGAAAATAAATTTCAACTAATGAGAACCAGGAACAATGACCACTGGAAATAGTGAAAACAGTTGGATCAAACAGGTAAAAACTTCCCAGCAAATTAGCAGTGTATTGGTCTGGCTTTGCTTCTGTGTCTCCTTAAGGCCTGTGTCTTGGTTGGATGAATATTGGTGGGAGCAGGAGGGAGCTCTTTTCTTCAAAGCACATGCTTTAAATGTTCTTTCAACTTTGTTGGCTAACAGGTTGTTTAATATCCCTGTTCACTTGGCTTCCATCTCTTTGCATACATACTCAAAGTCCCTGCCTTCTGCTGCAGTCCACCATCTTGAAACAGCCTTTCCCTTATTCAGCCAGCATAGACACTCCATCCTCCCTGATACTGCATAGCAGGGAGATGAGGTTTAGAGTTGTATGACTTGCTTGACTTGGAGGTGGAACTGGATTTGTTCCATTTTAAATGCTGCTTGTGGCAGTCTGTGGCAGGCAAAACTTTTGTCCTCTTTCTAGGTATCAGGGTGGGATAAATTCGCCAGCTTTCTTTGCAGTTAGGTTGGGGCTTGCGTTGGAGTTCTTGCCAATGGAATGTGCACAGAAATGGTGTCCACTAGTGGTTCTCACACTATAATGTGTATAATAAGTCATCCCATCACTCAGGGATCTTGTTGAAATGCAGATTCTGATTCAGTAGGTCTTGGGTGAGGCCCATGATTCTGCATTTCAATAACCTCTTAGTTAATACCAGGGCTGCTGGTTTTATGGACAACACTTCAAGTAGTAAGAACATACAACAATTCCAACCTGGCCATGAAATATCATGTGCAGTCTTCCAAAATTTCTCAACCTTATCTGTACAGCTACAAGCAAAGGACTTGGAATGGCAGAGTGCTTCCCTCAATGGATGGAAGGAGACTGGATCCCTGTGTCACTGACTGGAAGAGCTCTGCTAAGCACAGCTGCTAGCTCATGAAAGACTGTGAGGAGAGCAAGAGGTAACATTTTATTGTGTTAAGTCATTAATGTCAGTGTTTACTTGTTACTGTAGCGTGGCTTGCTCTAATACTTCCTTTTATCAACTGCCTTGTCTGAGTCTTTCCTTGACTCATGATTTTGAGTTAACTTAGTAAACTTACCAAAAACTGAGTTTGCACCAAGAAAAATTATAGGTGCTGGACAATATAAAAAGATGAAGAAGGTGGAGTCGTTTTTCCTAAGGAGCTAGGAGAGGAGATAAGAAATGGGATCAAATAATGAAAAACAAGTTTCAAAGGGATCAGAATCCAGTAAGACCTGCTGCCTGAGCTCTTAGGAGAGAAATGGAAATCCTAGTTGTGGACATCAGGCTTTCTAGAAATGGTTGTACCAACATCAGCCTTGAAAGGTGAGTAGAGTTTGAATTTATAATGATTAGGATAAGAGCACATTGGAGGAGTTAAAGTCAGGAAATGGCAGGAAGGTACACGGGAAATGTGGGACTTGCCATTGGGATCCAGTATAGGGTGAAGATTTGGAGTCATGGTATATCCAACAGAAATGAAGGTCAAGGTTGTATCATAGAATACTCTGAATGGCAATTTGAGGAGCTTGGATTTATCCTGAGAATAGAAGGGAACTCTTGGGTTTCAATAGGAGTGTGATCTCACTGGATATAATGAGGAGGGATATGTGGCTCTGGTACCACACTGTCCCTACTCCCAGGGTCTGTTGCAATAGTTCAGGTATAAGATACTGAGGTCCAGCAAACTAACACAGGAACAGGAAACCAAACATCACATGTTCTCACTCATAAATGGGAGCTGAACAATGAGAACACATGGACACAGGGAGGGGAACATCACACACTGGGGCCTATAAGGAAGTTGGGGGAAAGAGGAGGGAGAACATTAGAACAAATACCTAATGCAAGCAGAGCTTAAAACCTAGATGGCTGGTTGATAGGTGCAGCAAACCACCATGGCACATGTATACCTAGGTAACAAACCTGCATGTTTAGCACATGGATCCCAGAACTTAAAGTCAAAAAAAAAAAAAAAAAAAAAAAAAAAGAGGCTGAGGTCTGAACATAAAGATGAAAAAGACAAAGAAATCTGACAATATCGGGAGAAAGAGAAGCACCTCCCCATTCTACTCCACCCCCATTCAGAAACCAGGGTGCTGCATCTCTGAGATGTTGTGTCTTGACACATAACCATTGTGTCTTAGTTACATGTAATGAGGTCAGCAAGCCATAGAGTTAGGTCTAAGACCCCTGGCTTCTTGCTCCAAGCTCACTATGTTTCCACTTGAGTACAAGGTTGTCACCAGTGTCATAGGTGCCCTCTAAAGTTGTTCTCGGTGAGCTGGATCTAAGTACAGCATAATTCACATCTTGCAACGTGACCACCTTTGCAAATTTCACTTCAATAGTTTTGAGTCACCCAGCTGGGAAATTTATTGGAACACTATTTCACTATGACTTGCCAACATCAAGTTTAAGACACACTTTAATAAGACATTGACTACTCTAAACATGCTTCCACCAAACCTGCTGCTATTTCTTTGGGATCTGTACCACACCTGGGTGAGAGGGTTTAGGCAGTCTTCTTTCCCCCTCCCCTCCCCTTCCCTTCCCTTCCCTTCCCTTCCCTTCCCTTCCCTTCCCTTCCCTTCCCTCCCCTCCCCTCCCCTCCCCTCCCCTCCTCTCCCCTCCCTCCTTCCCCCTTCCCCCCTTCCCCTTCCCCCTTCCCCCCCTTCCCTTCCCCCTTCCCTTCCCCCTTCCCTTCCCCCTTCCCTTCTCCCTTCCCTTCTTCCTTCCCTTCCTTTCCCTTCCCTCTTCCCCTCTTCCTTTCTCTCTCTCTCTCTCTCTCTCTCCTTCCTCCCTTCCTTCCTTACTTTTTTTTGAGACAGGGTCTCACTCTGTCACTCAGGCTGGGGTATAAAATGGAGAACTTTCTGCAACTGTTGTCAGACAGAGATTTGTTTGAATCTTATGTTTGTCACTTCCTAACCATGTGATCTGGAACAAATAATTTAACGTTCTGGAGCCAAGATTTCTATAGTTTAAACTGGGGAGGTTGATTACCTGCCAAAATTAAATGAAGGTTCCGTGAGATGATGGTGATGAAGTTCTGAGCACAGTGCATTGCACCCAGTGCCAAGAGTCCAATCAACGTCCATGCTGCTATCTCTATCCTGGGTATACTAATGAGAGCAAGGTTAGCTGCTCTAATGAACAAATCCAAAAGTTTCAGTGACCTTAAAGTAATAAAACACTATTTTTCACTCACCGAGCTGTTGATGTGGATGTTCCTGGTTGCCAGAAAACCTTTCACATGGTGAGTCAGAAACCCTGCCTCCTTCCTGTGGCTTCTTTCTTACCTAAGATGTGAAAAGACAGGATGGAGAAGGGATGCCTTGGACCAGGAGTGAGACACATCACTTCTGCTCATTGTTGTAAAGTGGTCACATGACCACCCACGAGAAGCAAGAGGTGCTGGGAAATGGAATCACTGACATGGCAGCTACTTCCCAGTGACAGTTCTACACTACGGAAGGGAAGCAGTTAGCTGTCTCTACCGTAGGAGGGGGAATTCTGAGGCAGGACTGGGATATGGGCCAGGGAGCTGGGTTTATAGTGGTGAAAACAACATGTCAGATTCACATTTCTTTCCTCTCTGTCTCTTCTAGAGCTCAATCCAGCAGATCCTGTCCCACTTGGAACCTGGCTATGAGTGAGAAAACATCTGTGGTTGGAAAATGGGGCTGGTGATTCAGGCCTGTTTGGGACTTGAAGAAGATGCTCTTGAATGCTTTGCTCAACAAACACCTCCCTTCTGCAAGGAGGTGAGAGGTCATCTGTCTGTCTACTTTGACATTTTCACCCAGTGAACTTCAGGGCTTAAGACACCTTCCCCATAAGTTGGACTGAGCTCGGCACAAACTGTCCCTGAATTTGACCATAACTGACTCACCAAAGGTCTGAATAGGGGAGAAGGCAAAAGCAGACAAACAGGCACTGAGTACTTTGCCATCCCAGACCTGTGTCATGTAAACAGGCTGTCTGCTTCACAGCCAAGGAATGAGCCCTGGACGTGGTTCGGAACTGGAGCCTTAACAGCTAATACCCAGAGCCTTTGACTGTGGACGACTGTGTTCAAAGGGGCAGGCTGCCCACTACTAGGGCACAGAGGAGAGGCAGGATGTGGGGAAAGAGTGTGGTTTTGGAATCAGACACAACTGGTCCCCACCACTTACTCAGCCTTGTGACCTTGGATGAAAAAGTCTCTTATTCTTTCTAAGGCTCAGTTTCCCCAACTGTGAAACTCACATAACACTATGGACTTCAAAAGGCTTTAAAAGCAAAACAATTTATAAAACAATTTATTCAGGCACATAGCACAGTGCTAGCACATAGATATATAAGTAATAGTTTTTCCTCTGTTCCTTTGACGTGGAGGAGAGGCATCTGTTGTCTCTTCAAGTTAATTAATTTGAAAATATTCAGTAGCAACCATTTCTTAAATTCCTCTTATGAGCCATTTAGTTTTGCAACAACTGCACGATAGACAGTATTATTCCCATTTTACAGATATGCACATTGAGGCTCAGGGAGTACACCACATATCAGGGAGTACACCACAAAGTGACTTTGATCTTCTCATTGCCCTGACACTGAGGAGAGAGAGATAACAAAATCAAAAGGAACAGTTGGAGGAAGAAATGTCAAATATAGGAGGCTGGAAGCATAGTCTCTAACCTCAGTCTAGCCTTGGATAATAGCGTTTTCATCTTGCTACAGCTGTAGCAGACACCGCTGGGTGCCCTCCCCTATTTTATTCATTTGTATGTTCATTGAGCAATTTATCTATTGCTAATTCCTTAACAAGCACTTACTGTGAGCTTCCTTTTATTATTACTATTATTATTATTCATTTTAGAGACAGGGCTATGCCATTATGTGGCATAGGCTGGAGGGCAGTGGCTATTTACAGGTGTGATCCCACTACTGATCAGCATGGGAGTTTTGACCTGATTCATTTCTGCCCTGGGCCCATTTGCCCCTCCTTGGGCAACCTGTGATGCCCCACTCCCAGGAGGTCACTGTACTGATGCTGAACTTAGTGTGGGCACCCCATCGGCCCAGTACACTACAGCCCAAAACTCCTGTGCTCAAGTGATCCTTCCACCACAGCCTTCCCAGCAGCTGGGACTACAGGTGCATGCCATTGTGCTCAGCTACTGTGAACTTCCTACGTCCTCAAATCCTGCTACTCAAAACATAATTTCTAAGCCAGAAGCATTAGCATCACTGGGAGCTTATTAGAAATACTGATTCCCAGGCCCAACCTCTGACCAACTGGACCAGAGAATCTGCATTTTAACAAGATCCCTGGGTGATTCCCAGCATATATGAAAATCGCTATCCTTAATGCTTTTCTTTTTTTTTTCTTGTTTTTTTTTTTTTTTTTTTTTTGAGATGGAATCTCACTCTGTCACCCAGGCTGAAGTACAATGGCATGATCTTGGCTCACTATAACCTCTGCCTCCCAGTTCAGTGATTCTCCTGCCTCAGCCTCCTAAGTAGCTGGGATTACAGGTGCCTGCCACCATGCCCAGCTAATTTTTGTATTTTTAGTACAGTTGGGGTTTCACCATGTTGGTTAGGCTGGTCTCGAACTCCCAACCTCAGGTGATTCACCCTCCTCAGCCTCCCAAAGTGCTGGGATTACAGGTGTGAGCCACCGTGCCTGGCCTCCTTCATGCTTTTCTATGTTGGTAAAATACTTATTGGGAGGACTCCCAGTACTCCTACCTTCCTTATTGTGAGTAGAAAGAAACTCAAAAAGTCAAAGTGTTTTTTCAATTCTCTCACTCAAAAATAATCACCACTGAAGAATCCTGTGACCAACTCTGTGAGGATTTCTCCCCACCAACAAGCGAACAGTCAGTTCTGTAGCAGACACCAGCTGGGTGCCCTCCAATCCAATTCAATTCTGATGTTACCTACCTGGAGATAGTGTCAGATTCTACAGGCTGAGGGCTCAGTCCCACATGACTGCCCCCATCTTATGATACCAGTCAAAAGCCCCAGGTTGTTTTACTTGTGCTTCTGACTGACCATCTACAAGTCAGGGATCCCCTGAACCCTTTTTTGTGTATGATTAATTTGCTGGAACGGATCTTATAGAACTCAAGGAAACACTTAAAGTTTACTGGTTTATTATTGTATCAGTTCATTTTCATGCTGCTAATAAAGACATACTTGAGATTTGGTAATCTATAAAGGAAAGAGGTTTAATGGACTCACAGTTCAGTTCCACATGGCTGGGGAGGTGTCACAATCATGGCAGAAAGTGAAGGGGAAGCAAGACATGTCTTACATGGCGGCAGGCAAGAGAGACAGCATGTGCAGGGGAACTGCCCTTTAAAAAACCATCAGCTCTCATGAGACTTAGTCACTATCACGAGAACAGAATGGGAAAAACCAGCCCCCACGATTCAATTACCTCCCACCAGATGCCTCCCATGAAACGTGGAGATTATTGCAAAGTGAGATCTGGGTGGGGACACAGCCCAACCATATCAGTTATAATTGGTATTACAAAGGATACACATGAAGAGATACATAGGTCAAGGCATGGGGAAAAGGGCATGGAGCTTCCATGCCCTCTCTGAGTGTACCATCCTCCAGGATCCTCCATGCATTCAACTATCCAGAAGCTCTCTGAACTCCACCCTTTTAGATTTTTATGAAGGCTTTATTACATAGGCATGATCGACTGATTAAACCACTGGCCACTGGCGATCAACTTGACCTTCCACCCTTCTCCTCACCCCAGAGGTTGTGGGTGGGGCTGAAAGTCCCAACCCTCTAATGGTGTCTTGGTGACTAGCCCTCATTCTGAAGTTACCTAGGCCTGCAAGCCATTCGTCAACTCATTAGCATACAAAAACACATCACTTTACAGATTCCGAGGATTTTAGGAGTTGTATGCCAGAAACAGGAGGGAAGATTAAATATATATTTCACAATATTACATGAATCCACACAAGGAACAAATGGGGCACCTCTAGAACACATTTTTTTGTTTCTTCACTTCAGTGCACCTGTGATCATCTAGACCAGAGATGTCCAAACTTTTGGCTTCTCTGGGCCACACTGGAAGAAGAAAAATTGTCTTGGGCCACATGTAAAAACACACCAACAGTAAAGATAGCTGATGAGCTAAAAAAAAAAAATTTGCAAAAAAAAAATCTCATAATGTTTTAGGGAAGTTTACTAATTTGTGTTGGGCTGCATTGAAAGCCATCTTGGGCTGCATGTGGCCCATGGGCCCCAGATTGGAAAAGCTTGGCTTAGAGCCTGGGTGACCACTCCTTCCTAGCCGTGCATATGTGGTGTACACCTCTAGACCTTAACAGAATGAAAAGTGAAGCAAAGAAGGCGTCGATCTTAGAAAGTGTTTAGGGGCCCTAATCTCATCAGTTGCACCCCATTTGTGGTCCTGGGGATTCAGCTGGAGGCAGACAGACAGTGCCTGAGCCCTGAGACTTCTATCCATGGTGTCCAAGGTATTTCTTGTTGTATCACGATAGCACCACGATTAACCCATAGTTAATCGTAGCATCACAGTGTATGTGACCTTGGGATAGCTCTGCCTCATCTAACCAGGCTAGGCACCAGTTGTGGGGATTTCAGAGTCAGGAAATATGGAAAATGGGAAAAGCTATGAATTACTTCATGCTTTATTTGGAAGAAGCTGGCTATTTAATAGGCAGCAACTCAAGATGCAGCAGAGGAGACAGGGCCTGGCATGCACTGGGTCCCATGAACACTCAGGAAACCTTGCCATTATTTACAATTAGGGAACATCTGCTGCATTCCAGGCAGCAGGAGGAGTGATGGCACATCACCTTGTTTCATTCTTATGATATCTTCAGGTAGGCAGCATGATTTCCATTTTCAGAAGAGGTGACTGAGGCTCAGAGAGACCATGTGACTTGCCCATGTCACGTAGACAATGGTAGTGCAGGGCTACATCCATGCATTTTTCAAAACTTGGCAAGGGGATCTTAATCAGAAAAATTATGCATTTTTTTTACAATCAGAATGGGAATTTACATTCAAATAAAGGACATTTTCATTAATGGGGTTTGGGAATGTAGGATGTTACTCCCCTGCTACTTCCAAGGGAACTGCAGGAGAGGGTGTAGGAGGATGAGCAAAGTTAGTAAAGAATGGGTGCAGAGACAGTCTTGGATATGTTCCACTCCTGTTACTGATATATCACAGCCATCCTGCTCCTTGACTTCCCCACTTTAGCTTGAATGAGCTCACCATGGACCAAGAAAGTGGCAGGTCCTGGATGAAATGCACTGCCTTAGTGTTTGTGTTTCCTCCAGCTTTCAGGCCCCATGAGTGTCAGTTGCAGAGCATGTCTCCACTGATTCCCTGGCATGTGGCACAGGCAGGCCAAACAACCCCTAGGGAGGCTTTGTTGCTGCCAGAGTTTTGAGCTGGGTTTTGCCACCCTCAGGAGCCCGCTTTGGAAGCTTGGAGCCTTGTGTAGGACAAAAGTCATTCTGTGGCCCTAAGCCTCGGAGGGAAGTGTTGACATCTTGTTAATTAACACAAAAGAGATGTTGCTCCCTATACACTCTTCCTTTGGAAGCAGAGAGTGGAGTCAATGTAAACTTAAATTTTAGATTAGGATCCCCAGTCCTCCTTCGATTAGCTCAGTGATTTTTGTCAAAGCCAAGCAACCTCTCTGAGTCTCAGGTGACTTCATTTGTTCAGTGGAATGTTCACATGAGAGATGCTGTCAATGTCTTAGTACAGGCCTTAACTCCAAATGGGCATTCAATAAGTAATTGCAGTTATTGTCCCATTTTGCTCCATGAAGGTTACTGAAATATAAACACAGCATATTCATTACAACATTTTCAGTCACAAGTAACAAAACTCAACTTAAAATTAACCTAAACAAATAAATAACATTTTATGTACTCAGCAAGACCAACTTTAGGTACAGCTGGATTCAGAGATTCCAATGGTGACATCAGGGCCCAGCTTCTCTTCATCCCTTAGTTCACAGTCCCTGTGGGTATTGGCTGTATCAGGTAGACAGGCTGTGGCCACCCACAGCTCCAGGTTCATATGTTTTCCAACTTATTAATTCCCAATATCCAGTTATCAATCCAGGGAAGATTTTGATTGGCCTTGCTTAGATTACACAACTACACCTGGACCAATCACTGTTGCTAGAGGCATAGAGCACTGAGATTGGCTAATCTGGAGTCACATGACCAACTCTGTGCTGAGGAAGGGGATGTCGGTAGATGTGGAGACTGGCAGCCCTGCTGGGAGGACACAGACTGGAGACCAGCGGTTCTCCAGTGGCATTAAGGATGCTGGGCAGACAAAAACAAAGCAATATCTACCTCAAGAACCTTAGAGAAAGAGGTATTTGCTCCTGACTCCTCCCTAGGTCTCCCTATGAGTCAGTCCTAGTCCGAGTAAATTTGTTTCTAAAGTCATTAAAGATAATTCTGTTGGCTTAGAAATACGTATAGCTTCCAATCAAAGTAAAATAACTTGCAGAAAAGTTGCTGTTGAGCTGTGTGAATCTGAATTATAAGTAGGACCCCCAGGCAAAGTCTGTGACTTTGTCTCAAAACACATGGAACTCAGGGCAAAATTTCACTTCGCCAGCTGGGTGTCATATGGAAATCTCCTGCTCCAGTTGCTTTAAGACCAATGCTGTGCATATCAGTATCGAAGGGCACATGGAAACTGTTCTGCCAGTATTCTGAACGCCCCCTTTATTTTTTTCCCCCCAAACTTTTCCAAAGCAGTAACAGCCAAACACCCAAAGCCTACCTTATGTCACACGGATAGTTCTTTGACTCTGTAAGCTACAAACTTGCCAGCTCTTTCTTGGCAAACATTTGCACATTGTGCTAGCTTGAGGTTGAGAAGGTCAGGATTTGCCTTTGCAAACTGATAAGGTTATTTCTGTTTTGATCCCTGTCAGTCCTTTGCAGTGGTAAGAACCACAGTCTTCCTTGTGAGCTTTTTTTCTAGTAGTTATTTTATTTGTTTCACAAATACTTGTCGAACACCTGTTTTGTGTAACAGGCTGTGTTAGAAGACGAAGCCCACACATGTGAGCCAGATGTGAGCCGTCCTTCATCGCCTTGCTCTGCTTCTTCAGACCCTCCTCCCTTTTCCCACCCTTGCCAATGTAGGAAAGGCTTCCAGCACCTCTCTTTACTTGAGTTCTAAAGGGAGATGGAGGAAGGAGATTGCTTTGCACACCTTAGCAAACAATTTACAACATTCCTCTGCAACATTTTCATCATTCAAGGTTGGTTCTGGGACATGGTCATGTGCTAGTGTCATGAGTTTCCTGCTTTCCCTTTTCCTTAGCCTTGCTGGCCTCAGTTTCTTCCATCCCAGTATCCACTTCCCTCCCCCATTCCCACATATTCGGCACTCTTTTTTATGAAGTAGATCAATTAATCTATACCTGAGCTTTAACCTCTAATCTTATGTATGCAAAAGGCATCGTCATGGTTAGAAGACTAAAGGACCCCCAGTTTCCGGAATGTATGCTTCTTATAAAGCAATGTGATAGTTATCAGGCCCCATTTAGCACCCAAAGGGCATGGCAGCATTGCTCAAATGTGGACTGAGAATCTCTGCTCCAAAATTCTCCACCAGGCGCAGTGGCTCACACCTGTAATCCCAGCACTTTGGAAGGCCAAGGCGGGCGGATCATTTGAAGTCAGGAATTGGAGACCAGCCTGGCCAACATGATGAAAACCCATCTCTACTACAAATACAAAAATTAGCCAGGCATGGTGGCTCATGCCTGTAGTCTCAGCTACTCAGGAGGCTGAGGCACGAGAATCTCTTGAACCTGGGAGGTGGAGGTTGCAGTGAGCAGAGATCATACCACTGGACTCCAGCCTGGGCAACAGAGTGAGACTCTGTCTCCAAAAAAATAAATAAATAAGTGAATAAATAATTAAAATTCTGGAGCCCTACCTCAGGTAAACAGAATGAGAATCTCTTTGGGGAGGAGGGGTTGTTCTCAATTCTGTCGGGATACAGGATTCACCTGGAGAGCTTTTGTGTTTTTTGTTTTGTTTTGTTTTTCAGTTGTCCCAAAGTGATTGAAATATGGAGCCAGGACTTCCAGTCTTTGGATTAGAGGCACCTGCATTTTTACAAACATCTCAGTGACTCTTACCCAGCTGATGTGTGCATTATGGAAGTTTAGAGGATAAAATATAATTTTCTTCTGGAGTTTGGAGAAGGTGGAGTGAGGAGAAAACTTCCTAGAGGAGGTGAGTGGTTTTGTGGGTGAAATTGGGAAAAGTGAGTGGGGTTTCATTAGTTGTGGGGAAAGGGGAACATGGACAGTTTAAATCACCAAATGTTTAAACTCCAGGTTATTTAAAACAGAGCTAGTGGTAGCCCAGCTTTGAAAGTAGATCCAACTCTAAAATGACATAGTTATTTGCCTGTAAGCCTTTAAAATACTACTTGTCTTTCCCATGATCATACGCCCTTTTCCTCCCTCCCAATGAGACAAATTCCCAGGTACAGTCACTAAGGGTCATGGATTTTTCTAAAACTTCTGCCCCACTGATGCAGTAAGTCATGAAAATATTCCAGACATCCCAATATTTAAATCTTCAAATTCCATTTCCAAGATGACCTCTGGCATTTGAAAGTGACACAAAGGTCTGTTGACAACCGCAAGTTTCACCTGAGTGTTTAAATAATAAGGCCTCCATTTCCCAGGTGGCCAGTAACACCAGCTCTCATCAGAGTGTGCTGGGACAGGCATGCACCACACCAAGCCAGCTGAGGCCAAGCCTGATAATGATCAGTCAATACTGAGATCAGGCCGCTGATTGCTTCTCTCAACTTAATGCTGTTTGTTTAACACCAGTGAGAGTCCTTATTAAGGGCTGTTAACACTCTGAAATGCTGTTTGTTGAGCTTGCCAAAGTGATAAGTGATGCTGTGTTTACTCTCTTGTTCTCAAAGCTGATGGAGAAGCCTAAAGCAGTTTTGAAGTGCTTCGCTCTAATGAAGATACTAGTGAGTTCCACAAATAAGTCAATGGTTTGAGGACACAGTCAGGAAGGCTAAAAACAGTTTGCAAATGTTTGTTGGCTTGTAATGGATTTGCTTGATGATAACCACAAAGCATACACACACACACACACATCCCCCACTCATACACACACATTTCACTGTGTCCAAATACATCTTAAGATCTGTGCTCTTTTACTCTCAGCTCTGAATTTACAATGCAAGTGCTTTCTTTCCCAACCATGTGAGTGAATTGTGTGTGCTTGTGTTCAGAAGGAGAGAAAACATCAGATGGAGGGAGACATAAAGTGAGTGAGGGACTGCTTCCCCTAAACTCGTGCCCTCTAACATAAGCAAATGCTGGCTTTCCTGGTGCGCTAGCTTTCTTCAGGACTTTTGTCCACTGTGACTCCAAATGGGTATGCCCATGGAACTTGCTAGTTATTGGGTTGAGGGCACCTCTCCCTTGGTGAAGTGTATGTTTCCTCTGCCTGTGAGCTGCCTGCAATGGTACTAACCACATTCTTAGTGCCTTGACATTAGGTTACCTGTGGCCTCTTGTGGAATTCTAAGACATAACCAACTGACTCCTGCATGTTTTGGAAGCCCTAGAACCAAAGCTGGAGAGGGAAGATAAGAAGATGGTGGCCAGGTGTATTGGCGCATGCCTGTAATCCCAGCACTCTGGGAGGCTGAGGTGGGAGGATCCCTTGAGGTCAGGAGTTCAAGACCAGCCTGGGCAATGTAGCAAGATTTATCTCTACAGATGAAAAAATAGAAGAAGATAGTAATAAATAGTCATATAATTTATTGCCAAACCAAAACCTTTTGAGAGTGAAGGGGTATGCAATAAATAATTATGCCAGGACTGCAAATAAGGGCTATCCTTGGGGGGGACATTTGGTCTTCCTGGTAATAAACAGGTTGATATTTATTGAGCCCTTACTACAAGCTAGGAATTTAACTCATGCTTTAAAATACTCTTTAATCCTCACGGTATTATTCTGTGGACGTTTTTGTTCCCATTTTAGAGATGAACAAATGAGGGCTCAAGGTGTAATTCGTGTCAAGTTACTCTTCAGTCATACCCTGGTAAGGGCAGACGTGAACAAGGATTGGGACTGAAGCCTGTGTTATTCCAAAGTGCACGTGCATTGCACTATTGGCATGATTTCTCATCCTGTAATTCGGTGATTTTTCTTTTCTTTTCTTTTTCTTTTTTTCCAAACTGGGTCCTAAGGAGACCTAGGGAGCCAGTTAGCTGCCAGGTGCATGCCCGACGGCAAGGAGGAGACCAGTGAGGAGCACCTTCTAAAGAAGGCTCCATCTTCATGTGCAATATGCTGGCCAACTGGATAGGAGCTCATTTTGGGAAGGGAGGGATCTCTACTATTGAAAGAAAGAAAAAGGGAAGAAAGACAGGAAAAGAAGCAGGAGGAAAAGGAGGAGAGAAGGAGAAATATGAGGAAGAAAAGGAAAGAAAGAAGAAAGGAAAGGGAGGTAGGGAAGGGAGGGAGGCAGGAAGGCAAGAAAGAAGGAGTAAGAAAAGACCATCATTCTAATTTAAGCCCCTCATTTTAAAATAGAAAAACTGAGTATCAGAGAGAGAAAGTTTCTTATCCAAAGTTGCATAACAAATCATAAATAGAGGGAAAAATGGTCTGCAAAGTCCAGGTTTTTAAATTTTCAATCCTTTTTTTTTTTTTTTTTGCTACACTTTGCTGTGTAGCAAACATATGTTGAGAAAACATGTTGCTGGTGAGAGCTATTTCCATATTTCACCTGTTTTGACATTGGCAGTGAATAGCTGGTCCTCAGGGAAGCTTTTCTTTCAAAGGGAGATAAAACTGTTTTTAAATACTGAGCAGGAAAAGCTGTCACAGATTTTAGATATACTGTGGAAGAGGTTTTAAATAAAGACAAGTGTGTACGTGTTGAATTTTAATCGTGAAATGTAGCATTATTGAAATGCTTTCTTTTTCCTTTTTATCACCATAGTTCTGAACTATTTAAAGAACATTAAATGATACTAATTTAGGTTGGAAAGTGGAAAAAGCTACAATCACTTCTCAGTAAACTAGGATCGGGGATTGGAGTAGAAAAATACAGAATATTGGTCGAGGGAACTCACAAAAATAAAAACATAGCAGAGACTTAAACAGTCATCACCCCTCTCCACCCACAGAGTCTCCCTAATATCTGGTTAACTTAAGTGAGAGACTTTTCTAAGACAGGAGTAAACTTTGGGGCTGGGCCTCTTGGAGAGGGACAAGGGGGAAAATCCCAGCAGACAAAGCTCTGGGCTCTATCCCAAGCTTCCCTAGAACTGCTCCACTTTAATCTTCTCATATTTTGAAATATTTACTATGTATTAGGGACTTTTCCAAACATCATACACGTGCTAATTTATTTAATCTTTACAACCCTGTGAGGTTGACATTGTTATTATCCTCAAGGTCAAACGGCTAATAAATTGTAGAGCTGGAATTGAGACCAAGGCAATTCTATTCTGAGTGTATGTCCTCAACTGCATGCCACACTCACTCTGAAATTTGCAAGGATCATCTGGAGGCAACGCTGTAGACTCAAGGCATGCACGAATGGCTGTCTACATCACTTTATGGTGTTGCGTATGTTGGACAGCAGACTATGCCCTTTAGCCATGGGATGTGGCACTAGGGTAGCAGTGAGCATGGTATTTCCTTCTCCTTGAAATTCTTTTCTTTGCCTGGGTGTGGTGGTTAACACCTGTAATCCCAACACTTCGGGAGGCCAAGGCTGGTAGCATTGCTTGAGCTCAGGAGTTTGAGACAAGCCCGGGCAACATAACAAGACCTAGTCCCTACTAAGAATAAAAATAAAATCAGCCAGTCATTGAGGTGCACACCTGTAGTATCCCAGCTACTCAGAAGGCTGAGGTGGGAGGATCACTTGAGCCTGGAAGATGGATACTGAAATGAGCTGTGATCATGCCGCTGCACTCCAACCTGGGAGACAGAGCAAGATCCAGTCTCAAAAAAGAAAAAAAAAAAAAGATTTTTTCGTTAATTCTTGCTCCTGAGCCTTGACCGTGGTGTATTTGAGAAGTAAGAAGAAAAGGAGTGTTCAGAGAGGTTGTTGATAAGCCCATTCTCCAGCAAACTCCTCTAGACTCTTCGGCAGATGTTGCAGTTTGAGTTAGATGGTTAGGTTATGAGATGCCTGATTTCTGCTGTTTATCAGCTTTGAACTTTGTGGGTGATGCTTTTCTCTGAGCTGAATCTTGGTAGGGTGTACAGACATTGACTTCCTGAGTATGTAAACCTGGTTAAACTTTTCAAACCAGGAATATAATAATTGAAAAATCTGTTTTACTCTGCTGTAATCATGCATTTCAGGAAATTCAGGAGCCAACAGAGAAAGGTATTTCAGAATGGGAACAGATGTCAACCTTTTGCATTTTAAGAGTAGTGACATAAAACGTTCATTTTACTCTGGAAACTAGCCCACAATGGGTGTGCTCAGTTAATGCTGGAATTAAAAAATTTAATAGTCACAAAACTCAAGTATTTTTGAAGGTTTTGATTGGCTGCTGACTTTAAGGACTATATTGACCAACCCAGCTATTTGCAATAAACAAAAACAAACAAAGAAAAATAAATCTTTTTTTTTTTTTTTTTTTTTTTTTTTT